>NC_057799.1:613884305-614183216 GCF_018294505.1 Triticum aestivum
ATGAAGATGATTCGCACTCAAAACTCTTGATAGTTCTATGCTTCACACTCCGTTCAATCTATCGTGAGCAAGCAATAGTAACCACACATAAGCAATCACTCAAAAGATCGGAAAGAACAAAGAAAACAATTCCGAAAGCATCAAAACCAAGCAAATAACTCTTGCAACATAAAACAATTTCTAACAGTACCAAAATTATGTGAATTTGGCCTTAGCAGAAAGTTTAGGTCCAGAGCTTCGATTTGCAAAAAGAATCAACTCAAACGGAGTTATAAAACTCGAGTTATGAACAAGAGAATTTCAAATACAAATCTGTTTGAATTCAAATTTTAAAACTTTCAAAAATATGTTTAAGTTGTTTTACTGGATAGAGGGGATCAAAACGAAGAAGTGGGTGTTGGTTTCGTCTAATTCCGACAAACGAGCAAAAAGTTGTGAGGGATAGAAAACCAGTGGCTAAACTGCTAAATAAAATAATTACAACTAGGTCCCTGGCCACGAAAACAGAAACTAAAATATGAACGTTCACTGTTTAGGACTAAACAGCAAATACGTTCACTAAAACTACTAACTGGAAAACGTTACTAACTAACCAGATCTGGAAAAAAAACTGATCTGCTTATATATATATATAAACCGAGATTTTAACGAAAAACCGGGCGGTGGTTTTACCGGTTCGGGAGTTTGCGAACCGATGAGATCCGGCAAGATCCCGACGGTGGCGGGGTCGACGGCGAAGCGGAGATCGGCGGCGGCGACTGCTCCGGCGGACTCCGGCGGCGGGGTGGCGGCGGTGGCGCGTGGGATGGAGGCGCGGCGAGGCAGCGGCGCAGAACCGCGGCGGCGACGACAGCGAGATGTGGCGGCGGCGGCGTCGATCTGCGGCGGCGCGGGGAGGAGAGGAAACGGGGTCGGGGCGGCGCCCTTTATAGGAGGGAGGGGAGGAGGTAGCCTTGGAGGAGAGGTAAGGCGGCGGAGGACTCCGGGCGGCGCACGGACGTCGAGGCGGCGTCGGTTACGCTCGGGACTCCGTCCCGAGCTTGAGGGCGAAGCGCGGCTGGGCTGGGCCTGGCTGGCTAGCTGGGCCGGCCAAGTCGGCGGGAGAAAAGAAGTTTTTTTAAATAAACATTTTCCAGAAAACAAAAGAAAATAGAATAAACCACCAAAATAGAAATATACTATAGGCATATAAAAAGATTTTCTACAACCTGAACATTTTTGTAAGATCTAATAAAATACACACAAATTTAAATAAAACAAAGAATGCCACTGGTGCAATAAAATCCAAACAAAAATCATTTTAAAAATACCAAGATGATTTCAAATTTAAATATCTCCAATTTTCTATTGTAGGGAATCATGTTACCCTATTTTCCATATATTTTATTTGTGGAGAAAAATAATTTGAAGAAAATACAAATAACTCCAAATTGAAAATAATTTCCAAGAGGACTTTAAATTTGATCCTTTTAAACTCCCAACTCATATTTCATATAATTTGAAGAAGTCATTTTATCTTCTCGCATGAAAATCATTGAGTTGCTTAAAGTTTTCTGAATTTGAAATATTTTCAAATGAAATTCAAATATTTTCAACAACCCTTTTCATTTAAATAAATGGAAGAAGTCATGTCATCTTCTCTCTAGGGTTTTGTGATGAAATGAATTTGAATTCACGGAGATCATAAATGCAAAAATGAAAGTTTGGGAAAGTCCTTTTATTCCCTCTCATTTAACTTTCAAAAAGTTTCGAATTTCACTCAACTACGCACAATCAATCAAACAATCAATCAAAACTATCTATTTAATATAACATTCCAAAATTTAGAATTTTGGGATGTTACAAACCTACCACCCTTAAAATGAATCTCGTCCTCGAGATTCGGAGAGGCTAGAAAGAAATAGGTTAGGTTTGGGGGTCATATTTATTGTAATAAGTGTGTGATTGCTACTCTGTTATAAATCCTTCGAGTAATGTGCGTGTCAGCATTACTGATCCAGGGATGACACTGATGCACAGAGACAATCGATCCCCTTTCTCTGAGCTCCCACACCACCGCCGGCACCGCACCCGCCCACGCCGCTGTTGGCAGGCGTCGCACCCGACCCCGACGCCGACCACTGGTCGCCCCTACACTCCCTTCCATGACCCGCACCCCCTGTGCCGCCCCTCCCCCTATGCCGCCCCTCCCCCGAGCAGTCCCCTACACCGGCCCACGCCCCTCCCCCAAGCAGTCCCCTCCACTGGTCGACGCCCCTCCCCCGATTAGTCTCAGTCTCTCTCTCTCTCTCTATATATATATATATACATACATATATATATATGTCTCTCTCTCTGACCAAATTTGGTCTCTCTGCCGATCGAAGCTAGGCGCAGATCAACGAGGAGGAGAAGGACGCCCTCAACCCTAACCCCGAGCCCAACCCCGAGGTGCTCCACCCCCTCTTCCCTCGCTCTTCATAATATTCGGCAATGCTTGTTAGAGTGCTTATTAAAATGCTTGTTAGAGTGTTGTTAGAGTGTTCATAATGTGGTTGTTAGAGTGTTAGAGTGTTCATATTTGGAGTTAAAATAAAATGAAATGAAATGCTGTCCATTTGGAGTTTCTTTTAAAATGAAATGTCGGACTTTGTTTGTTACATAGTAGTAGTGTAAATTATAAAATTTCGGTGATCTTGGTGGCTGCATTGCTCATTCTGCTAGTGTTGGCAGATGGTAGTGAAATGCTACTTCAGCACACACTACAAAAAAAAAGACAAATCCATGACATTTTGGGCCGAACGTAATTTTTTCTGTCATGCTTCTGACACTTCTATGACGATAATTGTGACAAAACCCGGTATCATCATAGATGTGGTGGGCTCCTACTTCTATGACAAAAAATCATGACAGAAAATGGGTTTTTCGTCCTGGGCGGGCCGGAGACGCAGCTGCATGACATTCTTTAGGCCGTCCATGACGGAAAAAACAATGGTAGCACTACAAGAAATATGTCAACTTGTGACCTTGACTATTGGTCACTGACAGGTCATTGTTTTTCATTTGCGACCTTTTTGTGACAAAAAACAGAAGGTCAAAAGCTGGCAGTCGTAAACTGAAATTAACGACCTTCTCTGTGAGAAGGTCGTAGACGTTTACGACCAAAACAGAAGGTCGTTGAACCCATGACCTTTTGTTTTGGTCACTGGCTGTCTGCCCAGGCCACGTTGGATCCGACATGGCAATCTGACGTGGCAAAACTACGACCAATTGAAAAGGTCACTGACAAGAATCAGCCCGGTCCAATTGAGTGTTTTACATGGGCCTAGCCCATTAATTCAGCCCTTTTTCCGGTCAATTTACGCTAGCTACATGGGCCAAGCCCAGCAATTCGGCCTTTTTGGTTTCTAAGACACAGAACTTTACAGTCCATTTCTTTTTGGGCCTCGGCCTTTTAAAAGTTGACTTCTTTTTTGGGCCTCAGCCTTTTTGCATGCTATTCACGTTTTGGGCCTTGGCCTCTACCAATAAGTAGGTCCAACTCATTAACTTTCTATTTCTCACATTTTCACAGTACACAAATGACAAATATTTCAAATGAAACAGAACTATATACTTGAAATGATAGCCAAAATTAGCCTATTACAATCTTTACATAGTGTTCATACAACCAGACCAGTACAGAATACAATGTAACTAGCTATGAAGTACAACCAGAACACAAGGCATATTGATAGATAACCACCACGCTTCATCGTCTTCCTCTTCCAAATTCCAAGAAACAAATCACCTAGCATTAGAAGGATCACGCATCAGAAGCATATAAAATCTTTCAACCATCAATATAGCTTGCTTATAAGAAAACATATGGCCTGATGCTTATGAGCTACTAGATTACTAAACAAAAATTGCACACTATGCACTCAATTTGATACTTGCTTAACAGTTTCAATGTAAACCAATAGTTAAACCTAAAAAGATGCAAAGCTGAAATCTAACTGATGACTGTAGCAAGAGTGCTCCCACACAATATCACAATTCTGCATTTCTAACCAGCACAAGGGTTCAACAAGCCAAGGCATTTTGGTGTGCATATTCTGGACTTTGATGCAGCTAGGTTCATTAGTCAAAGGAACACATCAGGAACAAAGTGCGAGCAATAGCAACGGAAATGCATGCATACCTCATGGAGGACTGGAGGTTGGCGGAGGCGAGGGCGTCGTCGGGGCGGCCGGAGGCGGCGCTTGATGGACGAAAAGTTTCAATATACACTCAGCTCCGTGTTGAATTAGACCGGCCAATCCAGCTCTTAAACCGGCTTGCAGGTCGACTAACACTTGGCCAATCTGCACAATAATACAGAGACAAAACAATCAACTTGCTGCAAACAAGAGGCAGAGGGGATTTCTTCAAAAGAGAAACAGAACTGGACATAGAGCCACATCCCACGTTAATAAATTGTTTGCAGCAGATGTAACATAGAACGAATACAAATGCTGTATGGACATGAACAGTAGGATAAGTGACTACTGGTGAGAAAATTGAAGTTTGCAAGTTCTGCTAGTCTCCCGACATGGGTACTGGTTCATCAAACAGCATGAATCACAAACTTCTTGAAATAAACATGCTAGAACAAGTAGTTGTTGGTCCGGTGAATCCTGGAAAGTTATTTCTCATGAACAGAAACTTGGTAGTGCTTCACTTACTGATTTAATTAGCATCTGTTGTAGTATTATTAGAACTTTCCTAAATTATACAATAAGCACATGTTAATCTAAGAAATACTGTACATATTTTGAGCATTTATAAACACTGGCACTGATCTCAAAATGTACACTTAAACTGAACACTGTTAATGTTAGTTTCAGGCATTCGGTACCATTTCGTCCCCAGCTCAGGCAAAACTTCGAACATGCAGCATGCAAACCGATAAAAGCACATGTAGAGAAAACGCAATTCAGCATGTTTTGAATATCTTCACCAAGCTCCATGTCCGACAGTACTTACAGAGTTTACTGGTTGCAGAGTCATCTGTGCGTAGACCTCGTCAGCGTCCTTGTCAGCCTGTGCAAAACAAGCAACATTCATCAGGATTAAATGGTTAATGCTTAAGGCCACTAACCCCCACACCTGAACCTGAAGATGAACCAAGTACACCTTGCATGGTGATGTTGTGGACTTGACACAGCAGCTGCGACAACAGGCTCGGGTAGTTCGGGATGCGGGAGTTGGGTGTCTTCTTGGTGGTCGCCGCGACCTGCAAGATCAAAAAACCTCAACAATCCATGTATGAAATTAGGTGATCTAAATCAGATGACATATACAGGTTTGATGGGTTGTCTTGTGGATTGAGATATATATCTATCAAGCACTTGACTGAAACAGCAAGAAATCGTCAGCCTCTACCTCTAGTCTGGTACCAAATCCCCACAAAATCGTGCGGGCCAAATCGATTTAGTGAGCCAAGATACATACAAGCATCTGAGAAACACTTGACCCAAGAGATGCAACTACCCGAATGCTTCATTCAAGATTTAACACAGTAACTCTACATGCAGAAAGTAAATTGAAGGCAACCTCTTTGCACATCACTTGTTTATGAACGGAGGGAGTGATATTCAGCTTCCGCAGTCAAAGGAGACCCGTAAACTCATTGCGCACAGTTGCAAAAACACATTATGCAATAACAATACAGCATCAGCGTGTGTGTGTGTGTGTGCCGCGGTTACCTACATATCCTACTAAATCTCCTGCAGCTCTAGCCTCTAGCATGCACCCGAGATTCAGTTCCCACGAATCCAAAAGAGCACTAAAATACATGGCAAAGAAGCTTTACAAGAAAAAAACTACTACTGTATATTGCAGTGAAATCAAAGTACCACTACTACTGTAGATTGCAAATAATATGAGCAAAGCAAACCAAAATATTATTGCAAAATATATGGATTTATAGCTAGGATCAGTAAGCTATGATCAAATGTCATACTAATATGTCCTAATCCTGTTCTTGCTTGCTGCAATCTAAAGAACATCACCGCACAGATTATATCATGCATCAGAAATAGAAAGATTTGTGCATAAATCCAAGCTTTAATTAATACAAAATGAGTAGTTGCAATTCTAGCAACAATTTGAGAATGCAGTCCTATCGGTTTGAACGAGCCAGAGAACTGAACCACAGAGGAATATGCTAAGTGCAAACCTTCAGGACAGGGGTAAGAAGGTCCTAAGGGTACATGTCCTTGAAGCCTCCTCGCTTGGCCTTGCATATCGATGTCCGGTAGGCACTGCAAGTGACACAGCAAAGGAGAACAAAGTATAATTAGAACAAGCATGGCATCCATTCCACAATCATCCCTTTCCCTGATTTGCATATCATCAGAAGAGAACGCTCCGCATTTCTAGAACCTAGCATCTACGCAATTTGGACGGAAACTATGATTATGAGCTAGCCACTGACAAAGTATGAGATCTTTACACTGAACCGTGTAGTGTCTGTGGATCAATTAGTGTTGTTGGTTCTTGTAAAAATAACTGGCATGGTCATCTAGCATGCCTAGTGTGCTCATGACAGTACTACGGGGGTTAATCATGCTGTGGAAAAAAAATCAGTCCCCTGCATATATTAGTTGGACGCATGAGAAGATTCATTTATCTCGCTACCATGGTGCTAGGTGCATGTATTACCCAGCACAATTTCGCAGCCGCTGAAACAGGAACCGACCAATTCAAGATGGCCTGATTAACCACCTACGTGTGCTGCTGCTGCCACTTCTGAGAATCCAGCAGAAACCAGATGAATCGGCAGCACCAACCGGCCGGGGCAGGCGGGCGAAGCAAGGAAGGAAGGGAAGGGAAGGGGCGGGGCTTACGAGGAGGAGGTTGAAGAGGTAGGGGAGCACGTTGATGAAGGGGGTGAGGAAGAGCGGGATCAGGCACGCCACGCACGCCTAGCATCAGCAGCAGATCAGATCAGGTCAGATGGGAGCGAATCCAGCGCCAGAGAATTCACGTGCGGATCGGTAGCTGCCGTGACGGGACTCACCATGGCTTCATCGGGGCCGGATCTGGAGCGCAGGGCGGGCGGGGAGGAGGGGAGCAGTTGCGCGAGGGGCACGAGCCACCGGAGACCCGATGATCCCGTTGACGTCGTCGCCGTCCTGATTGCCGGAGGCCCGTGGCCGGCGTGAAGCATGCACGCGCGCGCTGGCAAGAAAGCCGGCCGTGACGCCATGGCCGTGCCTGGACTGCTGGATCTGGGGGGTGAAGGCTAGGGGAGAGGGTGCGTGGCGGAGACGAGGTCGGCGGCGGTGGGTGGGGGTGGCGGCGATGGGAATCGCGGGAGGGGGCTCGCTCTCTCTCGATCTGGACTGGATCGGGATCGGTTCGGTGGGTGGGATCGGGAGGGGAGGGGAGAGGGGATCGCGCGCCGTGGAAGGAGGCCGGGGACGGGGAGGAAAGGAGGCCGGGGACGGGGAGGAGGTGGCGGCGGCGACAAGACGAGGACGAGGGAGGTGTACGATGGGAGGAGATAGGCGGCGGCGGGGGGAAAGGGAGCGGGAGCGGCAGCAGCGATGGGGATAAGTGAGCTAGGGTTTTCGTGGGTGGACGAGGATGAGAGGGAGGAGGGAGAGCGACGAGGGGGGTGTGGGCTGCCGCTAGATCCGGGCGCATCCGACGGTGCTAATCCATGATCCGCGTGAAATGGTTTTGGACCAATCGAAACGCAGTACGCCTTTGATGATTTTAAGACCATTTAAATTGGTCATAATCGATTGAAAATAAGATGTTAAAACATGTCTGCTATTTGACGGCCTAGAAAATTTATAAAAACAAATAGAAATCAAGAAACTTTGCATTGTGTCACCAAGTGTGACCTACTTTTTAGTAAGAATAACAAACTTTGAATAATGCAAATCTCATAAAAAAGTGTTCCCAGAAATAAGTTTTCTGTAAGAGAATTATTTTTCGAGTGCCCAAAATGATTTTTTATGAAGAACCTAGCAAATATTTGTTGCAAATTTGGGCCACATCAATTTTATAAAATCTTAGGTCATATTTAATGTTCAGTTGACCAAATGGTTGGGTGTTAAAAGCTTTGTTCCATCTCTGGTAAAAAGACAAATTTCCGCCGATTCACCAGGAAATGGGTCAAATTTGAACTGCAGCTGCCTCATAGTTTGCTCTTTATTTTTTCCAAAAATCATTTCTAGGTACATAAGTATCTACTTAATCAAAGAAACACCAAAAAAATTGGAAAACCTTCGCATTTTTGACCGCATTTTAAAAAATCAACTGAATCAACCACTAGCTAGGAACAGTCAAGCCCGCCGTTTTGACCGCATTTTGAAACGAGCATGAAATTTTTTAAAAAATCAAAAAATTGGAAAACCTTCGCATTGTGTCATTATATGTGACCAAGTTTCCAGGAAAAATAATAAACTTGTAATACGACAATTATTTTAAAAAAGTGTTCTAGAAAACGAGCTATCATGCATGAAGATTCGTGGCTTTTCAAGCCAAATGATCAATCTTATGGCCACATTCATGGCATAGTTTGTTCAAATGATCTCATATTGTGCACAAGGGTGCATCTTGGAATTCCAAACAATGTTGCCCAAGGGAGTTTTCATTTTCTTTGCACGGAAAATTCATTTTCCATTTTCCGAGTGCCCGAAATGAGTTTTTTCTGTGAAGGACCTACAATATATTTATTGCAAAATTGGACCAAATCAATTTTATAAAATACTAGGTCATATATTACGGACAATTGACCAAATGGTTGGGTGTCAAAAGTTTTGATCCACCTCTCGTTAAAAAGACAAATTCCCGCCGACTCAGTCGGAAGCGGGTCAAATTTGAACTGTGTCTACCTCATAGTTTGCTCTTTATTTTTTCCAAAAATCATTTCTAGATACATAAGTATCTATTTAATCAGAGAAACATCAAAAGTTTTCCAAGATTCAACCACTAGCTAGGAACTGTCAAGCCCGTCGTTTTGACCGCATTTTGAAATGGGCATAAAAAATTCAAAAAATTCAAAAAATTGGAAAACCTTCGCATTGTGTCATTATATGTGACCAAGTTTCCATGAAAAATAATAAACTTGTAATACAACAATTATTTTGAAAAAGTGTTCTAAAAAATGAGCTATCATGCGTGAAGATTAATGACTTTCAAGCCAAATGATCAATCTTATGGCCACATTCATGGCATAGTTTGTTCAAATGATCTCATATTGTGCACAAGGGTGCAGCTTGGAATTCCAAACAATGTTGCCTAAGGGAGTTTTCATTTTCTTTGCACGGAAAATTCATTTTCCATTTTCTGAGTGCCTGAAATGAGTTTTTTGTGAAGGATCTACAATATATTTATTGAAAAATTGGACCAAATCAATTTTATAAAATACTAGGTCATATTTAATGCACAATTGACCAAATGGTTGGGTGTCAAAAAATTTCCACCTCTCGTGAAAAAGACATTCCCGCCGATTCAGCTGGAAGCGGGTCAAATTTGAACAGTGTCTACCTCATAGTTTGCTCTTTATTTTTTCCAAAAATCATTTCTAGGTATATAAGTATCTATTTAATCAGAGAAACATCAAAAGTTTTCCAAGATTCAACCACTAGCTAGGAACTATCAAGCCCGTCATTTTGACTGCATTTTGAAACGGGCATAAAAAATTCAAAAAATTGGAAAACCTTCACATTGTGTCATTATATGTGACCAAGTTTCCAGGAAAAATAATAAACTTGTAATACGGCAATTATTTTTAAAAAATGTTCTCAAAAACGAGCTATCATGCATGAAGATTCGTGGCTTTTCAAGCCAAATGATCAATCTTATGGCCACATTCATGGCATAGTTTGTTGAAATGATCTCATATTGTGCACAAGGGTGCATCTTGGAATTCCAAACAATGTTGCCTAAGGGAGTTTTCATTTTCTTTGCACAGAAAATTCATTTTCCATTTTCCGAGTGCCTGAATTGAGTTTTTTATGAAGGACCTACCATATATTTGTTGCAAAATTGGACCAAATCAATTTTGTAAAATAGTAGGCCATATTTAATGCACAATTGACAAAATGGTTGGGTGTCAAAAGTTTTGATCCACCTCTGGTGAAAAAGACAAATTCCCGCCGATTCAGTTGGAAGCGGGTCAAATTTGAACTGCAGCTGCCTCATAGTTTGCTCTTTATTTTTTCCAAAAATCATTTCTAGGTACATAAGTACCTATTTAATCATAAATACATGGTTTGGTGGCCATACGTCGAGGTTTGGACGGTGGCCGAGGGCCCCAACTCTAGAGCGCGTAAACTCGCATGCCCGCCGCGTGGTCACCGCGTGACCGTGGTGTTGCCATGTGTTCTAGGCGGCCTAGGCATGTCTAGTGGGTTGGGCACTCCGCAGGTAGGTGCTAGGAAGAAAATCACAACATAAGATTCTCACGAGGAGACCGATCGATGCTCAAACATGAATAAGCAGCCAAGTGTTTGATTAGCGGTACGGGAAATGCACATGGCTAATGGGCGTGAGTTCTGGATGAGGATGATCAGTTACTAAGAAGACCATCTTCACAAATTTTCAGCTCAAATGGAGGAGCCTAGGTGGTACTTGCTTTGCAAAGTACCACACTGGACATAAATACGAATGTTGAAGCTGGGCTCAAAATAATGAATGGATTGAGCTGGCATTTGGTGGAGGCTGGTTATTTGGGCATAGGAAAGCACCGTAGAAAATGGATAGCATCTGGACATGCGAAAGTGGTACTTCCTTCACAAAGTGTTTTTCTGAACAGAATAGGAAAATGAATATTTTTGAATTATTATTGAACTAGGCAAGGAAGGTTTTTTACATATTTGACGAAGATATGACCCATAGGATATATGAGATTTTTTTTGGGAATTTTGGGAATGACAGAAATAGAGGTTGCTTCACAACCTAGGGCAAAAACAGCCACATGGACATGACACATAGGCAAAACTGATGAGGTGGCGCCTAGTCATAGCAACCCACCACAATTTACAAGGTTATGACCATCTATATTGGTCATGATCAGCTAGAAATAAGGCAGCGGACCAGTGCTATCTGCTTTATGACCATTTCATGTAAGGAAATTACGATCTTTCTGACCAAAATGGTCGTTATAGTCTAGGGTTTGGAGCCCCCCGAACAGCTTTTGACCAATTGGTCTGAAATGGTCATAGATCTATGACCAATTCTTCCAGGGTCACTGACAGAAGGTCACTAGTTGACATATTTCTTGTAGTGTAGAAGCAAGGGCGAGGAAAATATCGGGGAGTTCCCGGTTATGGTGGGTGGTCGGGGGCCGAGCGATGCGCGTTTCTCTCGTACACGTACGCGCGTGAGTGCGAGGCGTTGGGCTCTAACTGAACCCGAGCGAGGCGTTCGCCTACTAAACCCGAGCGATAGCACTGCAGGCTAGGCGTTACTGAACCCGAGCGATCAATCGATCTGGCAGTTAACTGAACCCGATCAAGTGATTCCTTCACTACTGCTACTAACTGAAGCCGATCGAACCTCCTGCCTCTTGATGAATAGTGAGCGTTGTTGGCGGGTTGGATGAATAGTTCCTGGTGGGGGGGGAGGTTGGATGAATAGGACCCTATGGTAGTAGTGGCCGTTGCCGCTAGATGAATAGGACCCCGATCGAGCCGGTTGGGGGTGGATGAATGGTGTCTCTTGAAGCTACATCGGTATTTCCCCAAAGAGGAAGGGATGATGCAGCACGTACAGCGGCGGTAGGTATTTCACTTAGATATGAAACCAAGGTTATCGAACCAGTAGGAGAACCAAGCAACACAACGTAAACAGCCCCTGCACACAAAGAACAACACCTCGCAACCCGACGTGTTAAAGGGGTTGTCAATCCCTTTCGGGCTACGACACATCAAGATAGGCAAAGGACGTGAGGAAAATTTGTAGATAGAATAAATAGTCCGCGGAACAAATAAATTGCAGCAAGGTATTTTTGTATTTTTGGTTTAATAGATATGAAAAATAAACGCAAGTAAAAAGTAGATCGCAAGGCAAATATATGAGAAAGAAGACCCGGGGGCCGTAGGTTTCACTAGTGGCATCTCTCGAAAAAGATAGCAAACGGTGGGTAAACAAATTACTGTTGGGCAATTGATAGAACTTCAAATTATTATGACGATATCCAGGCAATGATCATTACATAGGCATCACGTCCAAGATTAGTAGACCGACTCCTGCCTGCATCTACTACTACTACTCCACACATCGATCCCTATCCAGCATGCATCTAGTGTATTAAGTTCATGAAAAATGGAGTAATGCATTAAGAACGATGACATGACGTAGACGAGATCCATTTATCTATTGCGGTAGATACGGATCCCCTCTTTTTTTCTTAGTAGCAACGATACATACGTGTCGGTTCCCTTTCTGTCACTGGGATCAAGCACTGTAAGATAGAACCCACTACCGGGCACCTCTTCCCATTGCAAGATAAATAGATCAAGTTGGGCAAACAAAACCCAAATATCGGAGAAGAAATACGAGGCTATAAGAGATCACACATATAAGAGATGAAAGAAACTCAAATAACTTTCATGGATATAAAAAGATATAACTGATCATAAACTCGAAGTTCATCAGATCCCAACAAACACACCACCAAAAGACTTACATCATATGGATCTCCAAGAGACGATTGTATTGATAATCAAGAGAGAGAGAGAGAGAGGAAGCCATCTAGCTACTAACTATGGACCCGTAGGTCTACAAATAACTACTCACGCATCATCGGAGAGGCACCAATTGAAGTGGTGAACCCCTCCGTGATGGTGTCTAGATTGGATCTGGTGGTTCTGGACTCTGCAGCAGCTGGATGAATATTTCGCCGACTCCCCTATGGTTTCTGGAATATTGGGCTATTTATAGAGCAAAGAGGCGGTCCGGTGGGTACCCGAGGTGGGCACAACCCACCAGGGCGCGCCTGGGCCTCCTGGCGCGCCCTTTGTGGGTTGTCCCCTCCTCAGGACTCCCCCAGGTGCAACGAGGGCCCATTTTCTTCCTTTTGGCCCATAAAAATCATCGTAAAGTGGCGTCACATTTGGACTCCGTCTAATATTGATTTCCTGCGATGTAGAAAACATGCAGAAAACAGCAACTGGCACTTGGCACTATGTCAATAGGTTAGTACCAAAAAATGATATAAAATGACTATAAAATGGTTATAAAACATCCCAGATTGATAATAAAACATCATGGAATAATCGAAAATTATAGATACGTTGGAGACGTATCACCATCCCCAAGCTTAACTCTTGCTCGTCCTCGAGTAGGTAAGTGATAAAAACAGAATTTTTGATGTGAAGTGCTGTTTATCATGTCATATCATATTGTTTACTTTATAGCATGGACATTTGGACGTGTATGTGATTCAAAGCAATAGTCTATTTTGACATAATAATTTTGATACTCAAGCATATCAACAAGCAACCATGTCTTTCGAAATATCATTGGTAAAACAAGTTATCCCTAGCCCATCATGCTCAAACATTGATCCATTCATGAAACACACTCGAATATTAGCTACACCCAATACTTAAGTACGATCATATTTCCTCCTAGTTGGTGCTTTTATAAGAGAGGATGGAGACTCAATTTCAAAAATAAAAATTGCATAAAGTAAAAGAAAGGCCCTTCGCAGAGGGAAGTAGGGATTTGTAGAGGTGCCAGAGCTCATAGGGAAAAAATAGAGATAAAAACATTTTGGGAGGTGTATCCGTCCCACCAACGAAAATGACTCAGAGCATCCCAACACTTTCCATGCTAGATATATCATAGGCAGTTCCCAAACAGAAAATAAAGTTTATTCCTATTTCCACCATACTTTCACTTTCCATGGCTAGCCGTATCCACGGGTGCCCTCCATACCAACACTTTTCAAGGAATTTATTATTTGACAACATAAAGTAAATTCATTTTTGCATTTCGGGACTGGGCATCCCTAATACCTTTGCCTTACTCTCGTGCAATGACAAGTGAATAAACACCCATCATGAGAATAACACATCCAACATGGATAATATTAGCCACCCGTTACCGTTCCGCGAGCGAAACAAACAAACAAAAGAGAAGTTTATTTTGAAAATTAGAGATAGCACATGCAAATTTGCGTAGAACAGCAAAAGAATAACGCATATAGGTAGATATAGTGGACTCATGTGGCAAAACTGGTTTAACGGATTTTGGATGCACAAGGAGAGGTCATACTTGGTGCAAAATGAAGGCTAGCAAAAAGATTGAGAAGCGACCAACCAAGAAACAAATAATATCATAAGCAAGCATTAAGCATAATTAACACCGAATAATGCACCACAAGTAGGATATAATTTTCATTGCATGATTATTGACTTTCGTGCATGCATAGGGAATCACAAACATTAACACCAATATTCTTACTAGAGCACAATTACTCATCAACATAACTCACATATCACATCATCATATCTCAAAACTATTACTAAGAATCAAGTTTATTTTGTCCAATGATCTTCATGACATATATATTTTTTCTTTCTTTATCCTTCTTGGATATCTATCACTTTGGGACTAATTTTCCTGTGTTGCTTTTCATAAGCTCAAACAAATATAAGTGAAGATCATGAGCATAACATATTTTCTTTCTCTCAAAATAATTTAAGTGAAGCAAGAGGGAATTTCTTCAATATTTTACTAACTCTCAAATAAATATAAGTGAAGCAAAAGAGCATTTCTTCAAAAATACTAAGCACACCATGACCAAAAAGATATAAGTGAAGCACTAGAGCAAGTCCATTGCTGATAAAAATTTAAGTGAAGCATAGAGAGCCATTCTAACAAGTCATGACATAATTTTGGCTCTCTCAAATAGGTGTGTCCAGCAAGGATTGATGACTTAAAACACAAAATAAAACAAGCAAAGACACATATCATACAAGACGCTCCAAGCAAAACACATATCATATGACGAATACAAATATAGCCTCGAGTAAAATACCGATGGTCGTTAGAAGAAAGAGGGGATGCCACTCGGGGGCATCCCGAAGATTAGTTGGTTGCTCATTCTTGGATAATAGCTTGGGATGCCAGGGCATCCCCAAGCTTAGGCTCTTCTATCCTTCTTTCATCCATCGTAAGATAACCCAAAACTTGAAAACTTCAATCACACAAAACTCAATCACACAAGACTTCATCCACTGTTAGTAAAAGAAAGCAAACCACTACTATAAGTGCTGTGTCAAACCAATTATTATTTTGTTTTTGTATTATATCTACTGTATTCCAACTTTTCTATGGCAAAAACTCATCAAAGAAAACCATAGAGCCATCAAAATAAGCACACAACACAAAGAAAACAGAATCTGTCAAAACAGAACAGTCTGTAGTAATCTGGAACTTTCGAATATTTCTGAAACTCCAAAATTTCTACCAAATTAGGAAGACCAGCGTAATTTGTATATTAATTTTCTGCAAAAATAATCAGGGCAAAAGCTCTTTTCTGTGATTTATGAGAATTATTTTCGTGAGCGCAAAGTTTCTGTCTTTTTCAGCAAGATCAAACAACTATCACCCCAGAAGATCCTAAAGGCTTTACTTGGCACAAACACTAATTAAAACACAAAAATTACAATCATAACAGTAGCATAATTGTGTTAACACACAAGAACAGAAAGCAAAAGGCAAAAATAAAATTTATTCATTGGGGTGCCTCCCAACAAGCGCTATAGTTTTACGCCCTTAGCTATGCATAAATCAAGGATATAAGTTTTGTCATTTGTTTCTTCTTAATTTTCATAGAGGTACTTCCATCATGGGGTTTTGTAAACACAACATAAAACATATTATCCATGGAAACTTTAGCATTTCTTATTTGGTTTTCATCATAACTCTTTTGATTACCCACAACAATCCAAGAGTAGTGTTGATTAACATTATTAAAAACTTGTTGGATTATATCTAGAACGGGGACTTCCTTTTTAAGATTCTCATAAAAGATCTTATTATCCCCAAGCAAATGCCGTAGTGCATAATCACTATTGTATAGAATTTCATCTATCACGGGTTTTTCATGATTCATACCATAAAAATCAAAGATTTCCGCTTCCTGTATTATGTGGTCAAATTCATTTTTACGAGAGTAGCCAACTTTTTGGCCTTAGGATTCTTTATGTCTTGGCCCTAGGATTCTTTATGCCAGGGAGGTCAAAAAACAATCTTTGCAAAGTAGGATGGTTATGAATAAATCTACTTTCAAGTTTCAGAACTAGTGCTGAAATAGCATCCACATAAGATCTAGTAGTTTTAAGTATGGGAGCATCATCAAGACTTAGATTCCCAACACAATTGAAAAATTCTTGAATACGTTCTTTTCCCATAATATTACCTTGCCCCAAGATAAAAGTTTTAGCATCTAGATTGCTCGTATGTCCAAATTTAGGAGTTAGGCAATCATCTGTTGGTGCCATACCGAAATCACTCACGATTGCAAGCAAAGGATAGATCTGATAAGAAAACAGCGAACTGAAAAAGAGAGGCGAATAAAACGGCAAATTTTTCTGAACTGGGGGAGAGGAAAACGAGAGGCAAATGACGAATAATGTAAATTGCAAGGGGATGAGTTTTGTCATTAGGAACCTGGTTATGTTGAAGATCCTCCCCGGCAACGGCACCAGAAATTCCTTTTGATGTTGCTTGAAGCTATGTCGGTATTTCCCCAAAGAGGAAGGGATGATGCAGCACAGCGGTGGTAGGCATTTCCCTCAGATATGAAACCAAGGTTATCGAACCAGTAGGAGAACCAAGCGACACAACGCAAATAGCCCCTGCACACAAAGAACAACACCTCGCAACCCGACGTGTTAAAGGGGTTGTCAATCCCTTTCGGGGTACGACGCCTCAAGATAGGCAAGGACGTGAGGTAAATTTGTAGATAGGATAAATGGATCACAGAACAAATAAATTGCAGCAAGGTATTTTTGTATTTTTTGTTTAATAGATCTGACATATAAATGCAAGGAAAAAGTAGATCGCAAGGCAAATATATGAGAAAGAAGACCCGGGGGGCGTAGGTTTCACTAGTAGCTTCTCTTGAAAAAGATATCAAACGGTCGGTAAACAAATTACTGTTGGGCAATTGATAGAACTTCAAATAATTATGACGATATCCAGGCAATGATCATTACATAGGCATCACATCCAAGATTAGTAGACCGACTCCTGCCTACATCTACTACTATTACTCCACACATCGACTGCTATCCAGCATGCATCTAGTGTATTAAGTTCATGAGAAAACAGAGTAATGCATTAAGAACGGTGACATGATATAGACGAGATCCGTTTATCTATTCTTCAGAGATGGATCCCATATTTTTATCCTTAGTAGCAACGATACATACGTGTCGGTTCCCTTTCTATCACTGGGATCAAGCACCGTAAGATCGAACCCACTACCGGGCACCTCTTCCCATTGCAAGATAAATAGATCAAGTTGGCCAAACAAAACCCAAATATCGGAGAAGAAATACGAGGCTATAAGAGATCACGCATATAAGAGATGAAAGAAACTCAAATAACTTTCATGGATATAAAAAGATATAACTGATCATAAACTCGAAGTTCATCAGATCCCAACAAACACACCGCCAAAAGACTTACATCATATGGATCTCCAAGAGACCATTGTATTGATAATCAAGAGAGAGAGAGAGGAAGCCATCTAGCTACTAACCACGGACCCGTAGGTCTACAAAGAACTATGCACGCATCATCGGAGAGGCACCAATGGAAGTGGTGAACCCCTCCGTGATGGTGTCTAGATTGGATCTGGTGGTTCTGGACTCTGCGGTGGCTGGATGAATATTTCGTCGACTCCCCTAGGGTTTCTGGAATATTGGGGTATTTATAGAGGAAAGAGGTGGTCTGTGGGGTACCCGAGGTGGGCACAACCCACCAGGGCGTGCTTGGGCCTCCTGGCGCGCCCTAGTGGGTTATCCCCTCCTCGGGACCCCCCAGGTGCAACCAGGGCCCATCTTCTTCCTTTTGTCCCGTAAAAAATCATCGCAAAGTGGCGTGGCATTTGGACTCCGTCTGATATTGATTTCCTGCGATGTAGAAAACATGCAGAAAACAGCAACTGGCACTTGGCACTATGTCAATAGGTTAGTACCAAAAAATGATATAAAATGAATATAAAACATCCAAGATTGATAATAAAACAGCATGGAATAATAAAAAAATATAGATATGTTGGAGACGTATCAATGAACAGGACCCCGTGGAGGGATGGATGAACAGGACGCCGTGGAGGGCTGGTTGAACAGTAGCTGGTGGAGGGCTGGATGAACATTAGGCCGTGGAGGGGTGGTTGAACAGGACCCCGTGGAGGGCTGGTTGAATAGTAGCCAGTGGAGGAGCGGTGGAGGCTGGATTAACAGGAGCCCATGGATGAACAGTCGCAGGTGGAGGATCGAGGAGGTCGACGGTGGATGAAGAGTAGCCCGTGGAGGTTGGAGGAGGTCGACGGTGGTGATGAACAGTAGCCCGTGGAGTCCTGTTTTGCGGTACGCCACACCCCTCCCGATGAACAGGACCCCCGTTTCGACCGTAGTGCTCCAACACAAGTTCGTTTCCTCCATTTGGCGGTACGCCACACCCCTCCCGATCAACAGGACCCCATTTCGGCCGTAGGCACTCGAACACAAGTCTGTTTCCTCCAATTTGCGGTACGCCAAACCCCTCTCGATGAACAGGATCCCGTTTCGACCCTAGGCGGTCGAACACAAGGCCGTTTCCTTTGTTCTGCGGTATGCCAGGCCTCGTTTCGATCGGCTGTTCCGTCCAAACCGGTTACCTCCTGATCAACAAGACGATGCAATTTCTCCGTTCCGACCCAGCCGGTTGGCTGCCCATGAACAAGACGCCGTCGCTGCCTCTCCATGTACACGAGCCCTGGCCATACGTATGCACGAGTAGGCGTTCGAGACCCTACCCGTATGTACGTACGTGGCCGTATTTACTTTCTTGCACCCTCGTTGTACATACGTGTACATGCTACCTGCACGCCTCTACTACGACATGTGCCCTTCCTTACTCGGCCACGGTTCATCGTTGCAGCCTGCAGACAGACCGATCGACCAGTATGTACATACACGTTCGCGACCAGAATGACAACACTACGTATGCTTTGACCAGGTGGGTCCCGACTGTCAGGCACTTCCTTGCGTGCGAAGATGTAGTTGCTGGGTCCCAGCAGTCAGGGGGGAAAAGTTTTTTCGCAAAATATGGTGGCCCATCCGGTGGGTCCCTGCTATCAGGTGGAGGAATCATTATTTTGCAGGTAATAAGGAGGCACTTCCTTGCTGCGGCCATTGACCCAGCTTTCAGCCTCTCCACGTACAGTACTCTTCCGATGGAAGTCGTTCCTTGACCACATTGACCATGCCGCGTCAAGAGCACCAAGGCGGTGGACGACGGCGAGGCCTAGGAAGGGGAAGACGCGGAGTGGATGCCCACACGGAGAGGAGTACGAGGGTTCACTGGTTCGCCGCAGGGCCTGGCCAGCGGTGGGAGTGGTAGGGGCTGTGAGGCCTCCGCGGTAGCACAGCCGGCCACGGGAGGCAGGAGCAGGTGGCACGACCAGCGCTGGTTTGGGCGACTGGAGGAAGAAGACGAGAGCTTGAAGAAGCACTATGGCCGTTGGATGGACATCGTACGGTCACTAGAGCTAGAATGGTTCATATTGACTAAGTTGACAAAGCCCTCCGTCCCCATCAACTTAGTAGGCCCACAAGTTAGCCTCCCACTATGGTGGGTCCCAGCTAGCAGGGAGAGTATTAATTATTTTTTTGTTGACCACGCCGCCCCAAGCGCATCCAAGGTGATGGACAAGGGCGAGGCCCCGGACAGCAACGAGCTGAAGATGGGAAGACAAGAGTGGAGTCACAGACAGAGAGGTGTACGAGGATTAAGTGGTTCTGGTGTGACATGGTTCGGCAGTCGATGGAGAAGAACAGGAGGTGTGGAGGGGTGGAGGGATGGCCTGGTCGGCGGTGGGGTAGCGCTTCACAGCGAAGCGTGCTAAGCAGAGCTGCTAGCAGCAGGAGGCGGGAGCAGGTGGTCCCGGCGGCGCTTGAGAAAGAAGACGAGAGATTGAAGATGGATGCCGGTCGTTGGATGTAAATCCAACGGCTAACGATGTAAGAATCATTTGTTGACTAAGTTGACAACGACTTGCGTTGGCTTCGACCTATTGGCCCACATATCAGCCTCCAAAAATGTGGCACATATTCAACCCATTTTTTTCAAAATTTACAGTCCATTTGATCTTTTTTTGAGAATTACAGTCCATTTGCTAGGCTGGGTGAACAAATAATGTAGCGTTCATGTGGCCCTTTTTTTTAAAACACCGCCCATTTTCACTTCCTCGAAATACATGAATTTGCTGGGCTGGCTGAACAAATAATGTAGCGTCCATGCGGCCCATTTATTTTTGTTCCTAAAAAATTACAGACCATCTGCACTTTCTCAAAATACATGATTTTGCTGGGCTGGCTCTAATTATAATGTTGGGTTGGGCGCAGCAATGTTATCAAAAAATAAATAGGGGCTGAGCATTTTGTTATAAATATATTTAAATAATAAGTGATTAATTATTACATTGGTCCTTAAATCTTACCAAGCTTTTGTACACAATCACCAGGATTTTTGTTGCCTTAATGGAAAAAATCCAGGATTTTATTGTTAAGAAATTATTTTTATAAGTTAAGAAGATGTGGGATATTGTTTTCTTATATATGTAAGTATCTGTTAAATATATGATGATAAGAACAATAATATATAATAACATATAAAATAATTTAAATATATATAATATAGTTAGAAGGGAAACATAAGTTGGACCTGACGTTCCTATTCTTATATAGAAAAATAGAACAGACCTCTGCGTTTTCTTAAAAAAAATACATAAGTTGGTCTACCGATGTTTCAGTAAAAATAAAACCTCGGATGGGAGGTCCATAGGCCGGTCGATACATGACAGCTGTCAAGGAAATATGAACCGGCATGTTGTGGCCTGCGCATTTAAAAAAAGAAAGCCTAGACGGGGCAGCCCACAACCTAGCTGATACTTGCTGGCCCATGGATAATAAATGATACCTGCCAGCTCCCCGGCTTCGTTGTAAATTTATCTCCTTTAGTAACTACGTTGAAGCACCTAAAAAAGTAACTATGTTGACAAACCCGTGGGCCCCAACATCAGTATATCATTAGGAGGAAATATTTTTTCAATGAGGCACTTTCTTGCGTACGGCCATAGACCTGGTAGGTCCTGACTGTCCGCCTCTCCACGTAGAGTCCTCTCCAGATTCCTCTCGTTTGTTTAGCATGTTCACAACGGTAGACAGCGGTGCCGCGGCGAGCGCACAAAGGCGCGGGATGAGAACAAACCATGTGAAGCAGTGCCTTATTTCTAGCGAAACAACTGAACTAGCCCAGTGGCCAAGTGACACTACCCGACCGCTGTTCCGCCCGGGCCCGATTTCACCTGATGTAGGGAAACTATCTCAAAACTTTTTGCCTCTGCCATTATTGACATGTGGGTCCCCATTGTCATCTACGCACACCACGTCCAACACTTGCCAAAACTTCGTCCCTCATTTTCTCTGTTTTTCGTGTACTCAACATTGTGTGGGAATTTTGAAAATAGCATATCTTTTTGACTGTGCATCATATGAAGATGTGCTATGCATGAATCTTGATCACCATGATGTTAACTGGCTGGTAGTTCCATTTTCGACCATGAATAAAACTTCCAACATGATGTTATCCCTGTTTGAAAAGGTTGTGTTAATATAAATGCTCCGCCTCTGAAACTTGCAGTTTCTTATCTGAAACTGAAACTTGCAGTTTCTTATCTAAAACTGAAACTTGCAGTTTCTTCTCTGAGAATCACATTGTCTACACTTTTATACTCCTATGAAACTACATTTTCTAAGTGCTAAAATATATATCTCTAGAATTCATAAAATACTTCATATGCTCAATACTGCAAATCTGAAATTCAAAGGACATTCATATCTGAAAGTACTCTCAACATACACAACACAAAACACAATTCACAACCCGCAAATACTGATAACCCTAAGCTCCTCCTGACAATTCACAACCTGCCCGACTATTGGGCTAGGGGGGCAGTCCCCTCCTATTCCTCGGCGGCAGATAGCCGCCCCGTGAGACGATATGAATGGCGAGGGAGAGGATGGCGGGGAAGCGTCGTCGGGCCAACTGCTTTTCTCCTCTTGGAGTTGGGTTTGGTCGACGAAGACTCCACTGGCTTGCTCTGGCACGGCACCCTCACGAACGGCACCCTGTAGATGCTCGATCCTTCAATCTCTGGTGGATGCTCCATCTGGGATCGACACTCCCACCACCGCTCCCTCATGATCGGATTCGGTGAATATGTTTGCTCCATGGCCCAAAGGAGCAGCTCTATGTACTCCCGCGCGACTCCCTTTGGGAGTATCGCCGCCTTTTCGCTCTGTTGCAGATATTTGCCCATGGATGTCGCCGTTGCCGCTAGTTGGTCCTTGTTTTCAAACCAATACTATATCTCCAACATCCTAGCTAGCTTTCACAGGCTCGCTGTCTGCGATCCTCACGTATCGGTTGTACTCCTCCATCGATCTACTTCTCCACAGCACCTTCACTCGCTAGCGGTGGTTTTTGAATGGAAGAGGAGAGGAGCGGCGCTAGTTTTGGATTAGAACGGGAGATGAGCGGTGCTGGTTTTGGATTGGAACAGGAGAGGAGGGCGGTGGTTTTGAAATGGAAGAGGAGAGGAGCGGCGCTGGATTTAGATTGGAACAGGAGAGGAGCGGAGGTGGTTTAAGAGGAGAGGAGCGGCGCTGGTCTTGGAAGTATTTTTTTTCTTTTGCGTATTTTGGGTCAAAGTTTGACCACGTATTGTATTTGACAAGCAAAATGTGAATGATGTCACCAAAAATTGTATCGTTTGGTTCATATCTGAATGTACTTTCAAATTGTATTATTTTTGCAATGTATAACATATATTTTATTTGTGAAAATCATGGTCAATTGTGACCAAGAATAAAAGGGAGACTAGTTAATGTGTGGTCGCTTTCTTAATAATTGAAGGGTAAACTGATTTTGATTTTGATCCAGTCACAGCGCGCCGGCCCTCTCGTCCAATCCTAAATCGCTGCCGCACGCTCCTCTCCCTCTTCTCCATTGCAAAACCACCGCCTCTCCTCTCCATCATCTCCATTCCGAAATCACCATCTCGCCTCTCCCTCTTCTCCATTGCAAAACCACCCCCTCTCCACTCCATCTTATCCATTGCAAAACCACCGTCTCGCATCTCCCTTTTCTCTATTGCAAGACCATCGTCTCTCCTTCCGTCTTCCAAAGCTAGCACCAAACCTCTCAGAAGGACATCTATGGAGAGGATGCAGCAGCGAATCGGGCAGATCGCCGGCGGAGACCAGACAAAGTTAGCCAGGTTGAAGGAGATTCATACTTGGTTTGACAATGAGTGGGAGATTTCTAGGACGGGAGGGCCATGTGGCAATGTATGCGAAAGAGCAAGACGACGGGGATGTACTCCTTGGCGGCAGTCACGCCGCAGTCCTTCGAGTTCATCGAGTATCTCCTCTGGGCGATGGAGCAGACAGATTCTCTCGAGGCGGAAGTCAGGCGGAGGTGGTGGGCGTACAAGTCGAAGGTCGAGCATCCAGAGGATAACGAATCGATCGAGTACGGGGTGCCATTCGTGAGGGTGCAGAGCCAGCGGAAGCCACATGAGTATCCGTTCTCCCACCGCAAGCGGAGCCGGATGGCGCGACATCGCTTCCCTGCCATTCTCCACGGTTCCCTCGACGCTTGCCTCATTTCAACGGCGGCGGTAGGGTTTAAGGTAAGATTCGCACTAACCTAATCTTCCATCTGCTCATGCTTACAATCAGTGTGATGGCTAATGAAAATCATGCTTACAATATATCTCCGAGTACTACGCCAATCACCCTAAATAGCTCTGGACCTTTGGGTCAAAGTTGTGACACTGTGTACAAATAAATAAAAATAGATTGGTGCTTCTTTTAGAAAATAGTACTCCCTGGAAAACCACCACCAGTGGGATGTGTGGCGCTCTCTCTGGACGGATCTTTTAGTTAGAGGATTTGCTAACGATAAAGATCTGTCCACAGAGAGCGCCACACATCCCACTGGTGGTGGTGGATGCCAATGCTTGCATGGAGCATGGTTGGTGTCATTAATTTTTACTTGGCACACCTCGCACTCTGCATATATGCCGGTTCCATCTGTACATTTGTGCAGTTCCACCAAAATGCAGCTGAATAACCCTGTTTGCACAGATAAAGAAAAAGCATGATTACATTATAGTGGCACTAGATGATGAAACATACACTAATAAATAGAAGAAAATATTGCGATAGTATCATAGTATGCCATGGTGCGAGGGAGATATGGGCCCTGCGACGCCTCATACGGTAGGCCTCATACTGGAAATCGACCCAATTCTCCACGATACACCTTCTACCAGTGATGAACATCAGTGTACAACGGTAGTACAAGGAGGGGCCTTGAGACATTCCAATCTCTATTTTTGTGCAGATCAACTAAAATTAAGCACCCTAGTTTGGAGAAACGCTTAAACATTAAAAATGGGACTAGTTGATGAAACATACACTAAGAAAGAGAAGCACTTTCTTTATCTACATTGGAAATGAAATGATAGAGAGGACACTCGCTCTATTTTAACTGTATTATTACTTCATTTTATCAGTGGCACTAGGGTCGAGCAGGTGGCAACCGAGGTGTACCGTGCGTCGCAAGGATGGAGGTCGGGGGTTCTTAGACTGAGATTCTGAAGCTGGCTCTTTCAGTCCCTATCTTCCCCGCTGATGATTTTGTGGTAGGTTGTAATCCAAACTTGCTCGAGCTAGTGCTGCATCCCCCTACCTGCCTAGCTTATGTGGCGAACTTGTCTCCTGCTAGTACTCTGTCTGTTCTAGTAGTAGTTTCATAACTGCCCGTTTACACTGAGATGTTGTCGGATAATGGTTCTCTATGGTTGGGTTTCTTTAATGAAATCGGAGGAAACCCCCTCTTTCGATATATAAAAAAAATCAGTGGCACTAGCGGTGCCAAAACATTGCCTCAAATTAATAGTGCCACTAGATTAAGGTGCAAAATAATAACATTACTGCTTTATCATGGCAGTGCCAAAACAGTAGCACAAGAGCAGACTCAACATGCAGGATCTTTGGCAAACGGTCGGACCAAAAAGGAACATACCTCGTGATGGGAACCATATCTGCAGTCAACGCCATCATAGAAGGGATGACACCAGTCACCAACATGGATGATTCAATTCATGGGACCTTTTTGTGCAGTTCACCTAAAATGAAGCAATGTCCCATGAGCTAGCAGCTTCTTCTTCATTTTTTTAAGAAAAGGCCTCCATCCCCGGTTCCATTTCCATCAGAAAACGAAACCCATAGAGCTTCTTCTTCATTAGTTGCAATAAAATTGAGCAACATCAAGGTTGGTTGTGAAGCTCGTGGAACGTTCAACCATAATTTGGATATCATTTGTGCAGTTCAACTAAGATCTAGTGTGAAATGTATATCTCTGTTTGCACAAAAAGGTGGAAAGGAGGGTGACTAACAAGTGATGAAACATACATCAAATGAAAAGAAGCATGTTCCTTATCTGAACAGCAATACTACAAGGACAGTAGCAATTTCTAAAGCAGCAGCATTGCTAGATATTAGTGTGGGAATTAGGATTATATGACAACCGTTAAATACGACATTACTTTAATGGTGCCATTGCTTCATTTTACCAGCAACATACATTAACAGCTGCTACAGAGTTGGTATTTGGGCACGGGAGAGTAGCCGAACCAGGACAGTTGCATTTCTAACGAAAAGAAGCAACTTATCTTAATGGGAAATATAGCAGGACATGAAAAACAATGCCATTGATTCATATTACTGGAGGCATTACACTGAAAACAACATTGGTTTAACGTGTCCTTAGTTTTAACAGTGCGTCTGCTACATTTTACCAGTGGCATTACATAAGAGGGGCTCGGGGCAACAAACATCAGAACAGGATATCTGGGTTGGTCCCATTTTTGTTCGGTATAGCCACCTTAAACTGTGTGAGGCTAGCAAATCTAGTGCTGGACATACTCTGTTGACTTGTCCCCCAGTCCCCACTTTCTTTTCCTTTTCAACCAATATATCGGGTTTATATTGAGTTTGTACTATGTTGCCCTTTATTTCCCTATTAGACCAAGAGACCAGTTGGATAGCCGGTCTCTGCTACATTTCGCCCCCATTATTTCCTCTTTCGACCAAGTCCTAGATTCAGGTAACAAATCTTCCCCCACCCCACCCCCTTTCTTCCTTGTTTGAACAAAGTAGTACTAGATTCGATTGCATGAACTAGTTTTACCTCTTGACAGTAAAAATTTAGGTGGCTTTTGAACAGCCACTCGTACGCGTCAGTGTTATACAAACGGTTTAAAACTCCTTTCCGCGACGGCAATTGGAACCGTCGCTTAGTGAGTGTGGGCGATTAGGGGGTCCTTCCCACACGACCTAGAAACCGTCGGGGATATGCCCTCCTGGCACACACGCTCGGCAAAATGAGGTGGTGTGCGACCGGCGAGCGACCAAATACGGTTATACGTATAGTAGTGCTCAAAAAATACAATTATACATTCGAAATCATTTCCGGTCGTAAGTGCATCCCACACAGTCAGTCCTGGCGAAACATTTTCATTCATATATACATCCCACACAGTCGCTGCAAGGAAAACGTTTCCGTTCGTAGGTACATCACACAAAATTTTCTCCGTTAAATCGTTTGTGATGGCGTTCCCATCGCACACAATATTAAAAAATTATCGTTTGCGTTATTGAATGCATCACACATGGTGGGTAGAAGAAACTGTGTGGCAAAGGCTATCCATCACACACAGTTTTCATGCGGTAAACGTTTGCGCAAGGTGGCCTAACGCAAACAGTTTTGAAGAGAATGTCGTGTGTGATTTTTCATCGATCTAACACGGTTTATTCCTAGAAACTGTGTGCATTGCCTTAGGTCATCGCCCACGGTATTTTCTCAATAACCATTTGCTATAGCAAAAACCAATTAGCAGGCTAATTCACCATTAGCAGGCTAATTGCCCTATTATTAATAATTTATTTATTAATCTAATTGACATTCCTATTAAACACATAATATATTTCATTCCCATATTAAGGAAGCAGGATTTCATAATTGAAATACATTAGAGTACAACATGATAGCTTTAGCACTCAGCTACCCCATTACACAACTGCACCAGCACCAAGTTTCACATGACCTTTCGAAATTAGCATCATAGACAGTACATAGACAGATGCATCTCATCGGGAAAAC
Organism: Triticum aestivum; assembly: GCF_018294505.1. NCBI lineage: Eukaryota > Viridiplantae > Streptophyta > Magnoliopsida > Poales > Poaceae > Triticum > Triticum aestivum. The sequence continues at coordinate 613,911,789 of NC_057799.1, forward strand.
TGCTGAAGCGGAAGGCGAATATTGAGCCTTCATTGATGTTGAAGGTCTTTGCAACCTTAGGCCAGTGCCTGTGGATGATTGGCCGTCCATCCTTCGTCCTCTTCAGGAACACTTCAATATTGAACCGTGGGTGTTGTATGAAAACCTTCCTCGCCTTCTGACCATAGAGGTGGTTTGAGAGGTAATCATCAGTGAACTACTTTGGAAAGGCCTGAAAACAAGGATGTGCATAAATATCTTCTCTATATTGGAAATGGGGCAAAGGAATAAAAAAGGCAAGGTATAATAGCTAGTACCATCTTTTAGTGAACTGATGTCTTCTTCATTGTGCAGACAAAGATCTTGTTGTTTCTTGTCGCCAATTTCTTTATCCTAACAATCTTTCTGAGTTTCTTGACTTGATTGATATTCATGGACAACTCATTTCCCCATATGCAAAAAGGGTCAAACAGTGGGTCAAAACCTCTGACAGCAGGACCTACATGTGCAAGACCAAATTGTTAAAAACGGAAGTATTAGAATGGTTCCTGCAATTGCACAATAATGTGCTATTAGAGAACGGACCATGCACGTGCTAACCTCGATTGTAAACCTCAGTGCTTCCCATTATATTGTTTCCCTGCAACACATATAAGGTAGTTAGTCATCAGATTAAGTAAGGGTTCGCATGCTATTAGTAAAAATATGTTGATGAAAAATAAGCACATTCCAAATTCATCAGATTAATTCAAGCCACATGGAAAACCCATTTATGCAAACCAAGCAAGATTAAGAACTAGGAAATGTAGCACTTGTATATGTTTCTCATGTATGAAGTGCAACCAAATTCGATTTATTCCTCACATGCACAACAATACAAAATTCCAACCAGGACAATTGGACATCGCATTGCAGAACTGAACCAAGCAGTTAACTAAACACCACAACAAATGAACCAAACATTAACTAAGCACCACATTGCACAATCTAACATACTCCTAATAGAAGATCAGATAGTTAACCGAACCAAGCATGCTTAACAACTTGGAAATATAGCAATTGTATTTGTTTTTCATGTATTTAGTACAGCCAAATTCGATTTACTTCTCACATGGTATACAATAACAGAATGCACCCACAACTATGGAACATCGCATTGCAGAATTGAACCAAACAGTTAACTAAACACCACAACACAAATGAACCAAACGTTAACTGAGCAACACATTGCACAATGTATAACCAAACCAAGCATGCTTGACAACTTGGAAATATAGCAATTGTATTTGTTTCTCATGTATTTAGTACAACCAAATTCGATTTACTTCTCACATGGTATACAATAACAGAATGCACCCACAACTATGGAACATCGCATTGCAGAATTGAACCAAACAGTTAACTAAACACCACAACACAAATGAACCAAACGTTAACTGAGCAACACATTGCACAATGTATAACCAAACCAAGCATGCTTGACAACTTGGAAATATAGCAATTGTATTTGTTTCTCATGTATTTAGTACAACCAAATTCGATTTACTTCTCACATGGTATACAATAACAGAATGCACCCCCAACTATTGAACATCGCATTGCATAATTGAACCAAACAGTTAACTAAACACCACAACACAAATGAACCAAACGTTAACTGAGCACCCCATTGCACAATGTATAACCAAACCAAGCATGCTTGAAAACTTGGAGATATAGCAATTGTATTCGTTTCTCATGTATTTTGTAAAGATAAATTCGATTTACTTCTCACATGGAAGACAATACAAAATTGCAGCCTGAAGAATTGAACATCACATTTGCAGAATTGAACCAAACAGTTACCTGAAGACGACAACTAATTAACTAAACAGTTATAAGTGAGCACCACACTGCACGACATATACATATACACAGGAGCAACAGATTGCATGGTAAAATTACATAGCACAATTCACTAGAATTTGTTAAGGAAAGGCAGGGGCAGCACACGCAACGGGTAAACCGAGCATGCTTAACCGGCGTAGCTAGCAAATGGCAAGGTGCTGCTCCAAGATCTGGGGGTCGGCAGGAATGGTAGCCATCACAAACTCATCCGCGCGTGCGGCCACGCTTGCTTCTCCGCTGCCAAATGCTCCTTGAGATCCTGGCTATACTGCATGCACCATGGCTTAGGACGGCGCTTATTGTCAGGACCGGATTTTCGGGGTATCAATTTCCCAAAAATGGTCCTTGTGCTCACCAGCCCAAGATTACTGTTAGCTGATGAGGCACCAACTTGATATAGAAATTCCAAGCAAAATACAAAATATGTGGTACAAGACCATTCTGGCCGATGAGTACAACAAATGGTTTCTAGTGGTTGATGGCGGAAGCGGTTTGTGGTTCGTCAGTGTCTATGGGACTCCATTTCCCACAGGAACAGCTGACCTGGATAACTCCTATCTTCGCGGGGCTGCTATCACCATTGCGTAGGTTCCGGGGTTGTCTTCGCAACGCTCCTCTCCACGCAAGAAATCTGGCAAAGACAATAGCCAGGGACAAGCCAGTGACTACTTTTGAATGTACTCACAAACATTATGAACACAGGTATAATATGACAGATGATAATTACGCTCTGAAATATGCCATGATCACTACGTCAGTCACGAAATAAAATTTATGATGCACGCAAGCAAGCTATTCCTATAGAACATGAATAAACGACCCGAGAATAGAAATAAAATGCACCGATCGGGTGTCTGAAGCAACGCCTCAAAAGGATAATAATATAAAGCATGCCTCAGTCGGGCGTCTGAGCGACACCGCATAAAGGGCTTATAAATAAAGGAACTAACCAGCATGCCACAGTCGGGCGTCTGAGCGACACCACCTAAAGGGCTTATAAGCAATTTAAATAACAAGCATGCGACAATCGGGCGTCTCGGCGACACCACATAAAGGGATTATAAGGTAAATAACTAACAAGCATGCCACAGTCGGGCGTCTGAGCGACACCACATAAAGGGCTTATAAGGTAAATAACTAACAAGCACGCCACAGTCGGGCGTCTCGGCGACACCACATAAAGGGCTTATATAAGAATAATCACAGTGAATATCCAGGAGGTAGAACCGTCCCAGGGATACTAAAAAAAATTCAAATAATGTAAAAGGTTAGTCCATAATAATAGTAATCATAATCATCATGAGTCACAAGTCACGATCCATGTTCTGGTTTAGTAGTTTTTCCTCCGAAGACCGACACTAAGACCGACACTTGACCCATCCCAGACTGTAGTCCTTAACCATGGACACGGCTATTCGAATAGATATAATCTCTGCAGAGGGTGTACTCTTTACCCACTTGTAACGGATTTCTTTAGTCCATCGGGACTAATTCCGTCTATGGTCTTTTGATTGAAAACACACCTAACCGCACACACCAGCCTAACTTACCGGTGTCTGGAATCACCCACGACACCCGTTAAGCGAAACTCTAAGTGGGGAGGCTACAACCTCGATTAGCATGGGATCACAAAATTTATACCGCGCGCAAACTAGGGGAGCTACCCCTTCGGCTCCAACCGAAAACACCCATGCCCCCGGACCAGGTGGCATGCCTACCGGAGGCCTCCGGTATCTTCCACCATGGCCTCTCTGTACGGTGTGTGCTAGGAAGGGGTTGACAACTTACTGAACCGTACCCTACCTGTGGCAGGGACAAGTGGTAGTACAAAACAAGTATGGGGGTTACTGGAACAAGACTCGATCTACGGTCGACTTAGGAGGTTTAAGTATTCCCTGCATGGTTAGCATAACAAATATGTTTCAACCAACAGACAAAATCACCACTCATCATACCTCACTATGCCGTACCGGACACAACCGTCTCGATGAAGACTGGAGACAAGCTCGTGTCTACCCAAGACAGAGACCTTCCCGGATTCCTTCCGGTAGGCATGAAAGGTATACGAGGGTGATTACTATCACAAACATATCAAATTCCAACATCACGGAATCATCAATATGCACTCATGGGTATGACCATATCACATAAAATAACTAATACTCCGTGTCACGGTGGTGTTGTAACCGTTATCAAACACACACAACAATATTATGCCAGGGTTCAGAATGCTTGCCTTCAAGTTGTGGATAGGCAGGGTGCATTCCAAATTTTTTGAAAGTTTTCTTCTCTCTCCATAATCCTATTTTAAGAAAGTTTTGAATTAACACATAGTTTCAAAATAGTACAAAAAGTTGTTTTGGAAAATTTTCAAATAAATATGAAAATAAACTAGACAGAATTTGAGGAACAACAGAAAAAGAATCAAGTCAATTGGGCTTATGTTTAAAAAGTTGTAGCCAGCCAAAGTTTAGTCAAAATCTGTTTTTAATAAAAATCAGAAAACGAAAACGGTTCGGGGAGTAATACATTTTCGAACAGGAGAAACGTACTCTGGGTTTTACGCTTCCACTAAAGCCAGCGTGGGTCGTCGCTGGGTCACTGACAGTGGGTCCCTTGGGCCCACTGGTCAGCTTTGACCAGTCGCCCGCGCCTCCTCCCTCCTCTGTCCGAGTGGAGGCGGAGCTCCGGCGATCAACGCCGGCGATTGGTGGCTCCTCGCGGGGCTCCGACGGCGGGAACAGGTTCACTGTACTAGGGCGATCCTCCCGGTGGTTGCTAGGTTGGCTGGGGTGGAGGGAGTCGCCGGTGGCGAGCTCTGCGGCGGAGGTGGCTTCGGGAAGATTTGGGGGTTTGGGCTACGGTGGTTCCCGGTCGAGGCTGAGGCGTTGGGTGGCTCCGCACGGTCGAGGGGAGTCGGATGGTGGCGTTGGAAGGGCAGGGGAGGCTCTACTAGCGATGCACGGCACCGGAGTGTGGCGGTGGCCGAACTGACCGGAGATGGGGAAGACGGCCTTCCTCCATCGATTGCCGGCTAAGGGAGCCCTAGGGGGATGGCTTGAGGTTGCCTGAGGGACTGAACGAGCTCGGGGGCCCCTTTTATAGCGTATCTAAGTCAGTTCCGCGGCGGCCAGGGATAAGATCGTCGGCGGCAATGGATAGGAACGGCGAACCGCCGTTCTGTAGCTTGCAGCGTGACATGTCGAGGCTGGGGATGGCGGCAGAGGCTAGCTGACGAGCGGGCACTGCTCCAGGGGCGAGTTGGCGAGCGAGGGTGGCTCGGGCGGCGCCGTCCATGGAAGGAGCCTACTGTGGCCGGCCGCTAGCTGCCAAGGCCGACCTGACGGCGGCGCTGTGGGGCTCAAGGGGCGGCCTGGAGGGTTCTGGTGAGCGGGCGAGGCCGGGGCGCGGCCCTGCGGGTGAGCAAAGGCCAGGGGCGCGACGCGGCGGCTCGGCTGCGCGCGCGTGCAAAACATGCGCTCTGAGCGCGCCTAGAGCACACACGCTAGGTGCTCGACGTAATGCCAGCGCGTGCTAGAGGGCTTGGATGAGGCTGGGGGTTAACAGGTCTAGGTTAGAGTTTGCAAGGAGATTAGTGGACATGGTGGTTTGGTCAGGGAATCAAGTCCACAATGCAAACTAAAAACCAAGCCAAAACTGGCCATGCTCCTAACCTGCTTGATGAAATGCCAAGGGTATCTAGGCATCTCTTGGGGTGGCCAAAAACTCCAGATCAAAATCTCTTGGGGTTGCATGCTTAGGTCCCATGCAAGAAATGGGAATGAATGTCAAACACCCTGCCACCGTCACTCGGCCGCAAACATTGAGATTCCTGGTTTTTAAATTCTAGTAAATCCAAAACTCGTCTGAAATTCATGAAACTTGGCATGCTATCATGGTGCCGTGGTAAAAATATTGTCCCATTTGGGGCAGGTTTGGGGATATGCTTCTCACAAACCAAAGGCTCTCACAACAAGCCTGATGTTTTCGGTAGGGTACGTCCCACCTTTGGGGACGAAACGATATCCGCTGCCTCTTATTGCTTTCAAAAAATTTCTAGTGTCAACATAGAACAATAGGAGTGTCGTGTCAATTTTTGGGATTTTACGGGATTTGTTTGGACATTTTTATGCATCAATTGCATTATTAATGCATTTATGAGAATTCAAATTTGAACTAAATGCACATGCTCTAATGCATATAAATTGGTTGAAAATTCAAATATGTGTCCTTGGTTGCATGATTAGGTCCCATGCAAGAAATGGGAATGAATGTCAAACACCTTGCCACCGTCACTCGGCCGCAAACATTGAGTTTCCTGGTATTTAAATTCTAGTAAATCCAAAACTCGTCTGAAATTCTTGAAACTTGGCATGCTATCATGGAGCGGCATCAACATGTCATGGTAAAAATATTGTCCCATTTGGGGCAGGTTTGGGGATATACTTCTCACAAACCAAATGTTCTCACAACAAGCCTGATGGTTTTGGTAGGGAACGTCCCACCTTTGGGGACGAAATGATATCCGCTGCCTCTTAGTGCTTTCAAAAAAATTCTAGTGTCAACATACAACAATAGGAGTGTTGTGTCAATTTTTGGGATTTTTTGGGGTTCGTTCCCATATTTTTATGCATTAATTGAGTTTTCGATGCATTTATGTGCATAATTCAAATTTGAACTACATGCACATGCTCTAATGCATATGAATTGGTTGAAAAATCAAATATTTGTCCTTGGTTGCATGCTTAGGTCCCAGGCAAGAAATGGGAATGAATGTCAAACACCCTGCCACTGTCACTCGGCCGCAAACATTGAGATTCCTGGTTTTTAAATTCTAATAAATCCAAAACTCATCTGAAATTCATGAAACTTGGCATGCTATCATGGAGCAGCATCGACATGCCATGGTAATTTTTTGTCCCATTTGGAGCAGGTTTGGGTATAAGCTTCTCACAACAAGCCTGATGGTTTCGGTAGGAATGTCCCACCTTCGCGGACGAAATGATATCCGCTGCCTCTTATTGCTTTCAAAAAATTTCTAGTGTCAACATAGAACAACAGGAGTGTTGTGTTAAATTTTGCAGCTTTTTGGGGTTCGTTTGGACATTTTTATACATTAACTGGGTTTTCTAGGCATTTTATGTGCATAATTCAAATTTGAACTACATGCACATGCTCCAGTGCATATAAATTGGTTGAAAAATCAAATCTTTGTCCTTGAGTGCATGCTTAGGTCCCATGCAGGAAATGGGAATGAATTTCAAACACTAGGGCACTGTTGATTGTCGGCAAAACGTTGAGATACTTTGTTTTTAAATTCTAGCAAATCCAAAACTCGCCTGAAATTCATGAAACTTGGCAAGCTATTATGGAATGGCACCCGACATGCTGTGGTATTTTTCGTGTCCATTTTCAGAGAAGAAGCATCGAATAACAGCCAACAAAGGCATTTTTAAACAAATAGTTGCCACTCTAACCTCGCAAACGTTTGTATAATTCAAATCGTGTGCGTTATGTTAACCATTCACATGACGCCACGTGTCTTCGTTCTAATGGATATAGGAGGTGCCGTGCGGACAGCTGCTTGACTGAACGGGAGGCATGCGAGCGCAGTCCGGTACACAGGCTGACCGAGAGGCGTGCAAGCTGTCCTCCAATGCGCAGGCTCACCAGGAAATGTGTGAGCTGTATGTTACGCAGGCTCACTGGGAATCGAGCCCTTTGACTTCCATGGCGGCCCGCCTTCCTCTCTATTAATGGTGCCCGAGCCGCTGCTTAATACGGGCGGCCTTACTGTTCGCCTCCCATTCCCCTCCTTCCCGCAGACCTCCACCAACGCCATGGCGCAGAAGGATCATTTGCCACTAGTCTTCAAGTTTGGTGAAGTCAACTCCGAGCCGGAGGAGATAGAAAATAAGGAAGAATGGGGCCTCATGGACATGGCCCAGAACGAGCTGGCCGCGGCTGTTGCTGCCCCTGCTCACGTCCCAGCTCCCATCCCCGCGCTCGCGCCAGCGACCATCCCCGTAGCATTGATGGGCTGGTCGCCGAGCAATATCGCAGAGCTAGAAGCCGCGGGCGTCACCGAGGTCTCCGTGGACCCGCACGAGCTCGTATACATGCCAGCGCCAACGCCCCTGCATGTGTCCGTGCGCATGCGCGCCCCTCTACCCACCGCGGGGCCGGTCCCCGTGCGCTTGGCTGCACCCGCCGTGCCCGTGCACGTGCGCGTGCCCCCCTCAGCAGCATGGGACGCTGTTGTCGACCGCTGCCTCTGAGCGCCGCCAGCTGCCGTCCTCTCGTGCCTCGCTCGTCGATCGCGCGACGACATGATGTTTGATTTACAAGTGAAGAACATTCTGAGCTGCCTTTAAGACTTCAACAACGGCATCCCGGAGGACGACAACGACAAGGACCGCGCGGCACGCCGCCTCCGCCACCACCAGAAATAGTTTTTTTCTTGGGTTTAATATTGTATCTCGATCGCAAACATTTTAGTTAGAACACCCGTATGAAAACTGATAGCTTCCCCAGGAAGCCAAGGGAAAATGTGCCGAGGAGGATTTATGCAGCTGTTGATCGCAAACGTTTTTGACGGAGCACCCGTATGCAAAGCGAGAGCAGGATTTGTGCATCTCTTCAACGCAAACGGTTGTTTTGGATGACCCGTGTGCAACCACTTACAAACAATTTGGTAAGATTTGCATCTATCATATTGGGTATGTTGCTATTTTTCAAATTTGAAAGATTGACATTTGTTGATCTAGTAACATTGCCATTTGTCAACCTTGTAACACTGCGATTTGTCAAAATCTGCAGCTATAAATCACTAGCACTATCTGATTTTGCAACTAAAATTCAGTAATTAAGCATAGATTTCATTCATAGATTAAGCAGCCGTGCTTAATTTATACAAACAGTTCAACTCGACAGCTGAACGGAGCAAACTTTTCCCCAATTGTTGCCAACCATGTACTGAAATAGCTAGTTCTACTTTATATACTAGCTAATTTTAAGTACGTTGTACAGTTCCACCACATCTATAGTCAGATGAGCTGAACAAAATAGCCCCTAAATACTACTACTACTACGGAGGGGCTTTGTACTACTTCCGGCAGCCTCTTCTTTGCCGAGCGCACTCAGTAAGAGGCAGAGGAGGAGGAGCCTGCCGACAAGCTGGACAAATGCAATACGGTGCCTGCCGCTGTTGCACGTTCGGCGACGCTCGCCAGCTCGAACGCCCACTGCCGCTCCAGACGATCCCTCTCGAAGCGGTGGTTCTCCTCATAGATCTCCTGATTCGTCGACTCTGAGGCGGCGTGTGCCGCGGCCACGGCGGCGGTAAGGCTCTTTGCATGCTCGACGAGGCACTCCTCCTCCTCGGCGTGTGCGCAAGGTCGCTGACGCACGTGCCGACATCCACCTCCGCCTCCCGCCTTCGAGAGGCGGTGGCGGAGCGGGTGATGACCCCGGCGGTCGACGGTGGGCTGACGGCCAGGGCGGCCAACGATGGGGTGGTGGCCACGACCACCACCTCCCGCCTTGGCCGCGGTGGCAGAGCGGGTGATGGCCACGATGGCCGGCAGTGGGGTGGCAGCCATGGCGGCCACCTCCAGCCTTCGGGCCGCGGCGGCGGAGCAGGCGATGGCCCTGGCTTTCGATGGTGGTGTGGCGGCAACGGCGGCCGGCAACAGCTGCCGACGGGCACCGGCGGCGGAGCGTGTGGTGGGTGTTCCGCGCAAACCCAGCAGGGACGCCACGCGCACTACACTACGCCGGAGACTGCGCCGCCGCCACGGGGTAGCCTCCTAGGTGGAGCTATCGTCTGATGACGATGGACTGGCTGAGCGACCACGATGGACCGGTGCCATTGGAGATTGTGGGAGAAGCACACGAGATAAGCTACAGGAGGGAGGGGAAAATGCGACGTAGGACTCGCCGGCCGTGAGGGTTTTTATAGCAGGCTAGTAAGCATTGGGATTTTGGGGGATTACACCCAGTCGGGCGGGAAGCTTGTGCGGGAACCTGCGAGGTTACGCGGGAACCGGCTCACCGACGATTCATTGGCGCCACCGTTTTGCCAAAAGAACGCTCCCGCGCGCTGCGCAAGCTTGCGCTGTAAGCCGTCTGCGGCAGCAGGGTGACAAGACGTGCCAGAGGAGGACGAAAGGCCACGTACACATACGGTTAATAAAAAACGTTTGCGATTGGATTACCAACTATACACCCGTCCTGGTTTATAAGTAGGATTTAACGAATAAAATACGAATGCATGTCGCCAAAGATTATATAGTTGGATTCGTATTTGAACATAGTTTCCAATTATATTTTTTTATAACATGCATTAACATTTTTTTGGTTAAATTTGAGAGCAAAGTATGGCGCATAATATAAAGGGGACTATAGACCAAGACGGAGGTAGTAGCACACGGCCGCTCTATACGCAGCGACGCAAGTGTCGGCCGGCTTGTAGGCGACCATTTCCTGCGTGTTCAACTACTCTATGTGTGTGGTTGCTTGCGGTTGAGGTGGCCACGGCGTGCCCTGCTCGCGTCTCACCGCGCGCGCTCTGCCCTCTCGCGTCCCTCCGGGTGCTCTCCCCTCGTCCCTCCACGCGCGCTGCTAGTGTTAGGGGCCGGCGCACGATCACGCACGTTCGTGTGCATGCGGTTGCGCCGGGGGCGGCTCCACAATGCAGTTACCCGATGCAAAAACTGCCATGCGGACGCGCCGAGAATCCAGGCCGCCCGGCCCCCATTTATTCCTGCGGCCATTTAACTTCATCTCTCGTGTCACACAGCACAATAAGCACCTCCACGACAACACATACAAAGAGGACATCCAGTGGTTCCAATGGTGATCCCCGTGGCTCCAATGGCACTCCCAGCGGCCGACGACGACAACGGCGGGCAGTTCCCCACGCATCACGTAGTGGACACCCACACGAGGGGGAAGGCCCTCTTGGTGGTGTACACGAACGATCCGATGTCGGTGGAGAGCTCCATCCAAACTATGGATTAGTTCCTTGCCGAGGACAAGTACCAAGTGGTCGGCTTCGACCTCGAGTACACCATCGGTCGTGCCGAGCACGATCAGAAGGTTGTCATTGCCTAGTTGTGCGTGCGACATGACTTCCTCGTCTACCACTACCACCTGGCCACAAGGCCTTGCGAGCGTTTCTCCAGTTTTATCAAGAGCTCTGACTACAAGTTCGCTGCGGTGGATACCACCAACGATCTAAAAGCGCTCAACGTTTCGGGCTTGAAATGCCCGAATCTTGTCAACATCCAGGACCACTACATGGTCTAGGGCAGCGCCAAGAACAAACTGAACTCTCTGGTTGACCTCGCCTCGGCCATCATCGACCCCTACTACATGAAGATGAAGGATGAGAGCAAGAAGGACAAGGACACCTGGCACGGTGTTTGGCATCAGAGACTGGATGAAGAACACGTCAAGTACGCGGCCAATGACGCGTGAACAAGCTACGAGATGTACAGGAGGATCGTTGACATGAGGAAGTGTCTTGTTCATGACCCAGCAGAGGGATCGAGCCACAGAGCAGTGGCGGGAGTGTCACAAGAAGTAGATGACTAGACGATCGTTTCTCCTACTTTAGAATGCATGCAATTGTTTATTGAGATGTGTGCGAATGATCTGTATAGTCACTTATGTAATTGGATGTTTATTTCAGTTATATATATACATGTTATTCTTCAGTGGACAGAGCAAATCACACGGCTTATTAGCAGCAACCGTCTGTGTTATTATTAGTCTTCGCACACATTTCTGATCACGGACCTGTTTGCCGTGTATCACACACATATTGTTTAGTTGAACCGTTTCCATAGTGTTGCGCAATAAAGGCTACAAAGAGGGATCTATAGCATCAAGGACCCGCTTCCCTACCGATAGCTCATCTAACAGAACTCCCAAGTTAAGTGTGCTGAGGCTGGAGTAGTCATGAGATGGGTGACCGGATGGGAAATGGACTCAATATTAACTAGTTGGATGGGCAACTGCAAAGGTTTATTATACACCTTTGTATTATAAACCTTTGTACTGACCCATCCCATCTAGTTAATGTTGAGGTCTTTGTTTTGTAATTTTTGACATTTTTTGTTTTCTGAACACATGTTGGTTGGCTTGAAGAAGGTCATCTCGTTACTTTTTGATAATTGTTTGTACGCAAGCAACTAGTTTGCATTTTTCAAAGTTTTTTCTACGAACAAAATCGCACACGAACTTACTATAGTAACCGTCAGTGTTATAATTTATCATCGCAAACAGTTCATCCGAGTGGGCTGTTTGCTGCATATCACACACATCTGGCTTACACGAATCGTTTGTGTTCTTTTGGCTGATCGCAAATGCCGCATATCACACACATCTTGTTCAGATGAACCGTTTCCGTTCTCTTGACTAATCGAAAACAGTTTGTCCGAGTGAACCGTATGCCGTATATCACACACACCTTGATCTGGCTGACCGTTTCTGTTGCATTCCCTAATAGCACACAGTTCATCGGAGGGAACTATATGACGTATATCACACACACATTGATATGGCTTCTCGTTTCTGTTATTCTTCCTCGTCGCGAACAGTTCTACTGGATCAACCGTATGCCCTGCATCGCACACGCAACAAAAATCGAAACCGTGTTTGATGCATCGGTCATCGCAAACGTTTTGGACATTTTTGACGGTTCTCTGACACCACCGTTTGCGATTATTGCATCGCACAAAGTTTCTCGAAGGGTCTCTGATCGTAGTGTCACATTAGCACCATCCTGCAGTAGTGAGCCGATTGATCCTATCTACGAGGGGGCCTGAGTAACTATAGAAGATACAAATGCAGCAACGTCAGGAGCTAGGGAAGTAGAGCAAGGCCGGTTTCGAAGGAAGTTGTACCCGAGGGTCGCCGAGATGTCGCCAGGTGGGCGGCGCGAGGCCGGATCTGCCCACACTACGGCAACGAGGAAGAAGGGGTCCGAGGCCCTCCCTAGCCGGCGGTTCGTGGGAGAGAACGGCAAGGCACGCTGACCGGGACGCGCCGGCAGTGGGTAAGAGCCATCGCCGAGGACGACCGCGTGAACATTGCACCTTCTCACCTTCCCTGGTGGAGAGTATCCGGCTGGATCTATGACCATCGGTGAGCAGAGAGAGAGTGTGGCCACCGTTGTCGTGTTTAGATTTGGAGAGGACGAGACAGTGTGAAGAGAGCAACACTAGCAAGCAAGCACGGAGGCTCCTGCCTATATAGTGGAGTAGTTTTCTCTTGTCTACCGGAGCCGGCTTAACCTCGTCAATGACTATCGAGAAGTCTTCATGCACGTGCCCCGGAGGCACAGTTGTCGTCATTTTGATCTGAAGCACCGGATTAACATATAACACAAAAAAATGCCACATGAAAAGAAACCATGACCTCACTGCCCCAAGGAGACAACATGCATGAATCCTGACAAACAAACTAGACGAGGATCAAAGATCAAATTAAAGAAAAGGGGTCCATCGATAGATGTCCTAATTAACATAGCCGGCTTGACCTAGATGGTAGCCGAGTAGTCTGTGCTGTTTAACCCTCGTAGTGATCTGAAGCACATGACACTTGATATTGCGAGATGACAAGAAACCTTTTTTTAGATTTCTCATCAGAACTACAGCCCTGTACAACACAGCCTGCACGATATTTAGACGATAGCCAATCCAGCCGTGTCTGCTGGAGTCTGGTCACATGCATGGACGAACTGATCTTCCGTGTCATGCAGGGATCGTCCAGGCACTGACGGCTGTACAACACTGCTCCAATACTATTTCTCGTCTCTCTCTTCTATTAACTCACCCGACTTGCGGGGCCGGGGAGTGTGCCTATGGTCGGTTCTCAATTGTGGGTCCACATGTGTGTGCAAACACAATATGACGCGTGTTCCATTCGGAGAGCAGCGTGCCAGATCGACCGGTCATCTGGTGTGCGATGCGAACGCGATGGGCATGTTGTATACTCCATACATGTGTATCGCCGTTATCTTGAGGCTTTGCTCCATGGCGCAATCCATGGATACAAAATTATATTTAAAAGTCAAGTGTGGGGCTTTTCCTGCCCATAGGCGGGTCAGTTCCGCCTAGTTGATTCGACAAAGACGCGAGAAGATGAGGGAGTAGGCTGCTGCAAACGTAGGGCTATGTGATTTGATAGCGAGTTACTGTTGGACAGGTGGGGCCTCGTGATTTGACTTGCCATTATCATTTTAACTGCGGCGCTACGACCGGCGTGAGTCTCCTGATTCCTAACCACCTCCATGGTATACAGGTGCCTCTCCTAATGATCCGCCATGTAGAGCATGGTTAGTATAGCCAGCTGCTAGTGATGCATGAGTATATAATATGTCATGTCATCAAAAGTTAGTAGTATTATTTATTAGTCATACAATAGGGTTGGCTATAAGGTTTTTTCTCACCTTCTCTCTATCTCTCTCCTTGCATTAAATGATTTTGTCTAGGAGCACGTGTAGAGGCTGGCTCTTGCATGAGAGCCCCCTCCTTCACTTTTTCCTTGCCTCTCTCCTCCACAGATGCAAAAATGCCATCTAAGCGGGCTTATAGCCCACTATTGTACTTGCTCGTACAGGTGAGAAAATAAATGTGATTTCTCTCTATTTCACCTTGGAGCTTGTGCAAATGTTGTTGGTTAATCTACATACAACTTTGCTCTCTATTTCACCTTGGAGCTCGTGCAAATGTTGTTGGTTAATCTACATACAACTTTGCTCTCTCTCCACATTTATTACATGCCACATCATCACTATGTCCTAGGTGGCAAATTTACCAACATCTATCTTACAATTGTTGGAGATGCCCTTAGCACCTATCTTAGCAACAAAAAAATAAGCACCTATGCATTAGGGACTTGAGTTGCTCAGCCATTTAATGCCCTTAGCACCTCATCTAAGCACCATTTCATTGGAAGAGGTCACTCCTTGGCAAATGCACTAAATACTACGAAGAAAGAGATAGAGAGAAGTAAAAAAGTACTCTTATAGCCAACCTTATAGCTAACCTTGTTGTATGAGTGACTAAGTGATGACTATGTATGACATGCCAACATCAGATAGCCTAACGCACCGTGTGAAATCTCAAGGGCGCGACCACGCAAGCGAGGCGACGGTCGTGGTAGGCACGACCATGATACGGGCTGCTGGCAGCCCTTAGATCTAAGATCGAACGGTCACATGCTAAGTTGCTGAAACTTTGCAAAATAACCCTCCAGGATAGGATATTCACCCATAGGTCTAGAATCACGCCATGCAACCTTTCGATCTCAGATCCAAGGGCTCTCGGAAGCCCACATCATGGGAGCATGGAAAGCTTCGTATCACCTGTAATTTTCAAGACGCTTGACGTGCGAACACACAGATGCATGAAGCCATTTAATTGGGCGTCGAGTAGACAGGACATCTAATTGGGCCCCCCATAGTACTGTGCATGAATCCATTTATCCACCAGGCAAGCCACTACCCTGTCATTCGCACACCCCACTCAGCATTTTTACAATCGAAAAACCGCTAGCAGTTCGCTCATACTCGTCCCCGGACGTCCTTTAACATTATGACAGTTCGCTCCTAGTCGTCCCATCCTTTCACATTACGGCAGTTCCACTAATCCTATCCCTCCTCCCAAATCCATGGCGTCCCAAATCTCCATGATCGGCGGTGAGTACAAGGTTAGAACCTGTAACATCCCAATTTTCAATTTGGATTTTATCCATAAATCATCATATGCCTATCATATTTTATTCTTGCATTTTGGTTGAGATCCTAGAAATCTTAAGCAACTAAGGACCCACGGAGAGAGTTGGAGGTTTCACAAAATTCATATTTGAGTTTTATTCAAATTTGAAGAAAGGATGAATTTGACTTTTATTATTGTTATCTCCAAATATTTCCAATATGAAAAATAAATGAGAGAAGATAATATGACTTCTTCAAATTAAGAGAAATATTGGAGAAACAATTTTAAAAATAAAATTGTGATTTTCCTGGTACTTTATTTCGCTATTTTTTTTAGAAAAATGTGCATTTTTGAAAATTGCATTTTTGGCCAGAAAAATGTTCACTTTGTTCTAAATATTCTATTTAGACGGTGAAAATTGTTTTGGCATTTTTTTAGATTTTTTTATTTTAATAGGATTTCATTTTCGGGCAAAAATTATTTAAAAAAAAGTTTCCGAGACCGAGTGGGCTGAAGCCCAGCCGGCCCACTCCTGCGCGCCGCCGCCTTCCCCGCCGTCGTGCCGCGCACGGACGCCGAGGGGAGTCCGAGCCGGACTCCTCCCCGGGCCAGCCCCCTCCCCAAGCAAGCTGCCGCCCCGCCCCTTTATAAGCGCGCCCGGGCCCCCCCGGGAGCACAAGCCGTCGTGCGCCACCGCCTGCCCTCGCCGATGCCGCCTCTCGCCGCCGCCTGCCGAGCGTCGCCGCCGCCGCCGCTCTGCCGACGCCGCCGTGCCGCGCCCGCGCCGCCGCCACCCTGCACCGCCGTTGCCGCTGCCGCCGTCGGGTTTTTCTCCCGAACCGGTACGAACTGGAGCCGACTTTTTTTTAGGTTTTACGGTTTTGTTTTAGATCGGTTTTTGTCAGTTTATTTTATTTAGCGGACGTTCGTCCGTTCGTTCGTTTTAACAAACGTTGTTCGCCGGTTAGGTTCAGACAGCGAACGTTCTTTCGTTAGTCTTTTCTTTTTATCTTTATTTCCGGCCAGGGACTTATCCGCGATTATTTTTATCGCGATTCAGCCCCTGATTTTCAAACTAGTATAACTTTTTACTCGTTTATCCAAATTAGATGAAACCAATGCCAAAATCTTTATCTCGAAGCCCTCTTGCCAGTTAATCAACTTGAACATGATTTTGGTACTATAAAATTTGACTTTAGTCGAGATTACTAAACGATCTTGTTTCGTTCGTATTTTGAGTTTCGTTGCTCCGTTTGAGTTGAATCTTTTGGCAAACCGTAGCTAATCACATGTACTTTCTGTTAAGAACTAATTCACATGTTAATAATGCTGTTAGGTTTTGACTCTTGTTAGTTCAAGCCATTGCTTGTTTCGGATCCGATTTCGATCTTTTCTTGGTTTCTCCCGTGTTTCGTTTGAGTGATTGCTTATGTATGCTACTGTTTGTCTACGCTAGATTACCCGGAGTGCGAAGCTTGTTACTACGAATCTCTAGAGTTTGCAGATAGTCTGCAAGGCAAGTTACACCTTGATCATACTCTTTTATACCCAGTTTTTACTATGCATTAGTTCTGCCCCACAAATATTTGCATTTGTAGGATTGGGAACATGTGGTTTTGGTTGTAGTGTCTGAGGTAGGAACCTAATACCTTTTGATCACCCCGGGAATATACGTTATACTTATTATTGCTTAGCGATGCTCGTAGACGGGGATTGGATCGTGATTCACACATGGAAGTTTGAGAGTTATTTTAATTGGATAACATTAAGGTGGCTACTTTAATATAAATCTGGGTGGATTGGTTGAGGCACCGGAGTACCTAGTGTTGTCTATTTTTGGAAATCCCGGAGTACCCGTGTGATTATCCTATGGAATGCCATCCAGACTCAAAGGGATCATAAGATTATTCATGCTAGAAACTTCTGTGTGTAGCCACAAGCCATTATGGGCTCTGGCATTGTTGAGTAAGTTGCGTGAGCTCTTGAAGAGGTAGACTAGCAGATGTAGAGGGTTGCAGGTGGTACTGTCTACCCGGGGTAGAGAGTTAATGCTTCAGGAAGGCTATGTCTCGATCATCCGATCATGGATGTCGTCGAGTCTTGTGGGGAAAAGTGTGCAAACCTCTGCAGAGTGTATAAACTAATCATGGTTAGCCGTGTCCCCGGTTATGGATGTTTTGAGTATCTAGTACTTGAATCTATTGATGTGATCTCAACACGTTACTTTAATTAATTTTGATGTTGGGTTAATGATGATAATTTTAATTGGGATTTGAGTTGGGGTTACCTTCTCAAATAATGGGCAACATGGGAATAGTTAAATAAATTTATTCCTTTGTTGTAGGGAAAAACTAGCTTTATGCAAAATCATGAAACTTACAGCCTCCACCAGCCAAATATTGAATGTAGATGTAGTCTTAGCATTATCATTGCTTTACAGTGTAACTATGCCAGCATATTCCATGTGCTGACCTGTTTCGGGCTGCAACGTCTTATGTTGCAGACTACTCAGACGACGAATAAGGTGCGATAGGTCGTTGTTTTGCACTCAGCTATGCCGTTGGAGTTGATGGACTCATTTACCTTCGAAGCTTCCACTGTTATCTAGTTTAGATGGCCTTCAGCCATGATTATTTATGTAATAATACTCTTTATGAGGACTCGATGTAATAAGTGTGTGATTGAAACTCTGTTATAATTCCTCGAGTACTGTGCATGTCAGCATTACTGATCCAGGGATGCCACTGATGCACGGAGACTTGACCGTTTGAGGTCTGGTCGCTACGAGATGGTATCAGAGCACACGTTGACTGTAGGACGTGATCACTAGAATGAGCCACATGATTTCTCTTCTCTACTCATTTCTAAATCTCCTCACTTTCTACTCTATAGATGGCGGACCCCAGGAACAAGTTCACTCAGTTGGATGACGACACCCCTTTTGGAAAGCACTTGAAGGAAGTCACTAAGTATCTGAACATCGGACGACCAAGCTTCACGGGGACTTTCTCTACATCTGTACCGGAAGAGGAGCGCTGGAAGATCAAAGTTTGGATACCTGGGAGGACCTTTGCGCCAACAATGGAGCCTATTGATTTCTACATGGATGCACCAAGCTGGAGTATTGGAAAGAGCATGGCCGCACATATCACCTTTGGACACATATGTGAGGTGTATCACAAGGAGCTGGAGAATACCATCTACTAGATATGTGGCAGCCGAGATGACAAATGGGAGATGATTCGTACCAGGAGGGGGATCAATTGCAGCTTACATTCAGGAGATGGGAGATCATATTCATCGACAGGAGAATCAACAAATTATTCACATGAAGAAGATCAAGTAACTAGTGAGGAGGAACAACGAGCTGGAAGAGGAGATCAAGTCTACACGCGATGGATACGAGGAGGAGATTGCAATATTGGTAGAAAAGAATGACGACCTGACAAGGAAGCTAGGAGTATTCATGGGAGACCCCGCGCATCTCTTTTAGACCCCAATTCTATTATGTTTTCTCACCCCTTCTAAACCCATCAGATGCCTCCAAGACGTGACAATGGATTTGCCTTCCCACCAGAGCTTACTCAGTTGATCCAGTAGCAGAATACCTTGATGCAACTTTTAGTCCAAAATCAGAACCAAGGCAACAACAACAACAACCCACCACCACCACCACCACCTGTTGATCACCTAGCCCGTTTCCTAAGGTTGAATCCGCCGGTGTTCTCTAGTAGCACCGAGCCGATTATTGCAGATGATTGGCTCTGCAAGATTGGAAGAGAGCTGACCACTGCAGGATGCACAGATGCGAAGAGAGTGCGTTTTGCCGCACATTAGCTTGATGGACCCGCAGCATCATGGTGGGAAAATTTCACAGCCACTTACCCCATTGACACTGTAAGTGGGACCAGTTTCAGCAGGCTTTCCGCACTGCCCATGTTTCAGCTGGAGCTATGAGCATGAAGAAGCGAGAGTTTTACAACTTGCGCCAAGGAGGACGCACAATGGGCCAGTATGTGGATGAGTTTAGTAAGTTAGCACGCTATGCCCCTGATGACGTAGCTACAGATGCCACTAAGCAGGAGAAGTTTCTGGAAGAACCGAATGATGAGCTGAGCATGCAGTTGATGGTGGCAACATTCAACAACTACCAGGAGTTGGTAGACAGGGCTCTTCTGATTGAAGGCAAGCAGCAACAGATTGATAATCGCAAGAGGAGGTATGGACAAGGGAGGTACACTTCTGGAGCTCAGCAGAAGCCCCGCTATTCCCCATACTCGGGAGGACATACCCACAACCATGGAGGCCATAACCATGGAGGACACACCAACAATGGAGCAAGTTCGCACAACCATAGTGGCACCAGGAATGGCAATGGGAATGGAGGAAGCAGGAGACAGAACCGTTCCAACCCTTCAACACCAGCCAAGAGGGATCTGAGCCACATTACATGTTTCAAGTGCCAGAAGACCGGACATTATGCTGCTGAATGTCCTGAAGCAAAGAATGGAAATGGCAATGGAGGTTCTGCCAAGAAGCCCAATCCCTTCACCAAAGTTCAGGTGAACCACATCAGCGTGGAGGAGATTGAGGATCAACCCGACGCAGTTGTTGATAAGTTTTTGATTAATGCATTTACCACACTCGTTATTTTTGATACTGGTGTCGGTGTCAAAACCGGTGGATCTCGGGTAGGGGGTCCCAAACTGTGCGTCTAAGGCTAATGGTAACAGGAGGCGGGGGACACGATGTTTACCCAGGTTCGGGCCCTCTCGATGGAGGTAATCCCCTACTTCCTGCTTGATTGATCTTGATGATATGAGTATTACAAGAGTTGATCTACCACGAGATCGTAGAGGCTAAACCCTAGAAGCTATCCTATGATTATGATTGTTGTTTTCCTACGGACTAAACCCTCCGGTTTATATAGACACCGGAGGGGGCTAGGGTTACACAGAGTCGGTTACAGAGAAGGAGATCTACATATACGAATTGCCAAGCTTGCCTTCCATGCAAAGGAGAGTCCCATCCGGACACGGGACGAAGTCTTCAGTTTTGTATCTTCATATACCAACAGTCCGGCTAAAGTATATAGTCTGGCTGTCCGAGGACCCCTTAATCCCGGACTCCCTCAGTAGCCCCTGAACCAGGCTTCAATGACGATGAGTCCGGCGCGCCGATTGTCTTCGGCATTGCAAGGCGGGTTCCTTCTCCGAATACTTCATAGAAGATTTTGAACACGAAGATCGTGTCCGGCTCTGCAAAACAAATTCCACATACCACCGTAGAGAGCACAATATTCCACAAATCTAATCTACTGACAACTTTTCATAGCATGACATCACGCCACGGCCCGGTCATTATTCAAACCGTTTTTCTCAACCAGCTACTGCACATATTGCGAGGCGGCTTCCTTGGCACGTCTTGTTGAAGCAGAGATCGTGTCCCCTTATCACGAGATTCTCATCAATACGGGTGTGGGTAACCCAACCGCGCAATCAATCGTGGTGCTTGGGGAATAAGCTATTTTACCGGGCAAGTGGGGAGGCGCACAGTTTCTACCGCCATTATAAAGAGATAGGGTTTCCCATTTTTCACCCACGCCCTCTTCCTCCTTTGCTCATCCATTCTCACACTCTCGAGCTCTAGCGCCCAAGTTCTCACCTTCTCCGCAAAGCCATTCCAGACATGTCTAGAGCGGAGGCAAGTGGATGGCCTCCTCCTTTACGGAGGAGGACATTACGAAGCTCCGGGAGGCCGGATACTTAGCCGCAGACATCGCGCACCGGCTCCCGGACGAAGGGCAGATCATCCCTACTCCGGAACCCCATGAGAGGGTTGTGTTTCTCACCCACTTCGTCTGTGGACTGGGATTTCCCCTCCACCCATTCGTCCGTGGGATCATGTTCTATTATGGGCTGGATTTTCATGATCTAGCTCCCAACTTCATCCTCAACATCTCGGCGTTTATCATCGTGTGCGAGGATTTCCTCCGCATCAAGCCCCACTTCGACCTGTGGCTGAAGATCTTCAATTTGAAGCCGAAGATAGTGGTCGGCCAGCAAGCGGAGTGCGGAGGCGCCATGGTGGGCAAGATGCCCAACATCACCTGGCTCGAAGGTTCCTATGTGGAGACTGTGAAGGGTGGCAATCGGGGTGGTTCTACATCACTGAGCCGCGCGACTCCAATTGGGCGGCGGCCCCCGAATTTCGATCCGGCATCCCCATGTGGCTCACCTCCTAGAAAAAGAAGGGCTTAGCCTGGGGTGCACCTGCGGAGCTGACCGGACTCCAAAACTGTGTCAAAAATATGATAAGCAAGAAGATCAAGCTTGTCAATGTGGTCCAGGTCATGCTCTTCAGTCGGATCCTCCCGTGTCAAAGACGGGTATTCAATATGTGGGAGTTCGATTTGGCCAAACATCAGACGCTGCGAGAGCTCTTCGACACGATGCACAAAGACGTCTGGAAGGTGCTGTTCAAGGCCACCGAAGTACCTCCTCCCGTCACCGAGGATCGCGGACTCACCGCAAAGCACCCCGCCAATCCGGTAAGCTCTCTATATTTCACAAGATACCCCTTTCCCCAGTATATTCGCGAGAGGAATCTAAGCCCCCATACTAATTTAACAGGACTGGGTGGCGACAGCGGAGCGGATCGACTGTCCAGCTCTGCTACCTAAAGATCCAGCAACGGCTCTCCTAACGGAGATGCTGCTTCCGGCGCCCTATGAGGTGCCGGAGAAGAAGGCCAAGAAGAAAGCCACAGGGACCAGGAAAGGTCTCCGGCGCAGGGTGGTGTCGGACTCATCGTCTGAAGACACCGAGGCGCACTCCTCCAACAAAAACAAGGAGGAGGAAGAGGAAAACCCCCTCCCCCAAACCGAGGTGGAGAAGAAAAGGAAGGCCGCCCCATCCGGGGAGGCCGAAGGGTCCAAGAAGGGAAGGACCCTCCCTCCGGTCCACTCCATAACAGCCGCCTACAGTGACGAGGAGTGGTTGCCCAGGGACAAGCCCCGGGCGAAGTCGTAAGTATCCGGACACTATAATCCTTCTGGTATGTTTTGTTTTATTATTGCTTCTTATCATGTCAAATGTGATTGTGCAATTCGTCCAAAGCCCACATCAATGTATCCTCCTCGGATGGGTCTTTGAGTCAGTCGGAGATGAATAGCTATTCTCTCCCGACGGCCACCACCCCCGGCCCGCGGACGACACCGAGGTGTTATCTCAGAGGATACCGGAACAGGGGGAGATGGTTCTGGAGACGCCCCAAGGCAAAATCCCAGACGCCAGGCACATGGGGGGAAAGACCCCCATGGATTCTGCTGACGGGGGCCGCATCAAGTCTGGCCCCCAGCCGGATACTGCGTCGGAGCCTCCAATGGTTCCGGATTCAGGCAGGCAGCCCCTCGCTAAGGAGGGCGAGCCGTTTGTGCCGATGACCTCTGTCTATCCAGAGGCATCGGACAACTTGCTGGAAGCACTCCAGGGCGCTTCCATTGATGAGGAACACCGTACTCTTATGAGTGCGGTGATTGAGAAGGTTTGGTCCGCCAAAAGCGGATTGACCGAAGCCTGCGCCAGCCTCCTAACAGGCTTTGAGGTAAGTAATTAAATTATGAGAAAATATCACAGTATAGACAGTAGCCCCTGATGCTCTATTTGGTGTTCGGAAAGAAAGGCCGAACAGAGGATCAAGTAACATCCACAGGAGTATAATCATATTATGTCTATGTGAATAAGCAGGCGTCGCTGCTGGCCGCTGCCGCCCGCACTGCGGAGGTCTCCTGACTGAAGCGGGACCTGGGGCGGGCCGAGGAAGAGCTCGGCCTCGTGAAGAGGCAGCTCGAGGAGAACAAAGGTAAATGATACCCCGTCCGTATGTCATATAAAGGAGAAATCGTTGATGGTAATAGAAGCATCATAAATTTTAATAGGGGCCACGACTGAAGTGGCGGCCCTTAAGAAAGCGCTGTTCAAGGCCGAAGACAAGGCGGCCAAGGAGCGCACCGAGCGCGAGAAGCAGGAGGCTCGGGTAAATGAGGTCCAGCAAGAGCTCCAGGACTTCGTCAAAAAATTCGAGTCCTTGGAGCGTGAGTCCAAGATGCAAGACTCCGAGCTTGCGAAGGCCCTCCAGAGCACACAAGACGCCAAGGCCGAAGCCCAAAAGGCCCTTCAGGAGATCCAGGCAGCCAAGAAGATAGCGGCGGGTAAGGCATTCATTATGCAAAGCAAGCATGTGAAGGAGACTTTCTTTTACTTACCCGAATTCGGAGCTCTCCAGGACCGTTCGCAGATCTACCGCGCAGCATATCGGATGCCGCGGAGTTTGATACGTCTCCATCGTATCTATAATTTTTGATTGTTCCATGCCAATATTATTCAACTTTCATATACTTTTGGCAACTTTTTATACTATTTTTGGGACTAACATATTGATCCAGTGCCCAGTGCCAGTTCCTGTTTGTTGCATGTTTTATGTTTCACAGAAACCCAATATCAAACGGAGTCCAAACGGGATAAAAACGGAAGGAGAATTATTTTGGAATATTTGTGATTTTTGGGGAGTAAAATGAACGCGAGACGGTGCGCGAGGGGGCCAGGAGATAGGGGGCGCGCCCTGGACTCTCCTGGGCCCCCATAAGGCGGTTGACGCTCTTCTTTTGCCGCAAGAAAGCTAATTTTATGAGAAAGATCTGGGTGAAAGATTCACCCCAATCGGAGTTACAGATCTCCGGATATAAAAGAAACAGTGAAGGGGCAGAATCCAAGAACGCAGAAACAGAGCGCAGAAACAGAGAGATAGATCCAATCTCGGAGGGGCTCTCGCCCCTCCCAAGCCATGGCAGCCAAGGACCAGAGGGGAAACCTTCTCCCATCTAGGGAGAAGGTCAAGGAAGAAGAAGAAGAAGGGGGGCTCTCTCCCCCTTGCTTCCAGTGGCACCGGAACGCCGCCGGGGGCCATCATCATCACCGCGATCTTCACCAACACCTCCGCCATCTTCACCAACATCTCCATCACCTTCCCCCCTATATATTCAGCGATCCACTCTCCCGCAACCCGCTGTACCCTCTACTTGAACATGGTGCTTTATGCTTCATATTATTTTCCAATGATGTGTTGCCATCCTATGATGTCTGAGTAGATTTTCGTTGTCCTATCGGTGATTGATGAATTGCTATGATTGATTTGAGTTGCATGTTTTATTATTGGTGCTGTCCTATGGTGCTCTCCGTGTCGCGCAAGCGTGAGGGATTCCCGCTGTAGGGTTTGCAATATGTTTATGATTTGCTTATGGTGGGTGGCGTGAGTGACAGAAGCACAGACCCGAGTAAGTAGGTTGTTTGCGTATGGGATAAAGGGGACTTGATACTTTAATGCTATGGTTGGGTTTTACCTTAATGAATCTTTAGTAGTTGCGGATGCTTGCTAGAGTTCCAATCATAAGTGCATATGATCCAAGTAGAGAAAGTATGTTAGCTTACGCCTCTCCCTCAAATAGAATTGCAATAGTGATTATCGGTCTAGTAACGTAGTCAATTGCTTAGGGACAATTTCACAACTCCTACCACCACTTTTCCACACTCGTTATATTTACTTTATTGCTTCTTTTACTAAACAGCCCCTAGTTTATATTTACGTGCTCTTTATTATCTTGCAAACCTATCCAATCACACCTACAAAGTACTTCTAGTTTCATACTTGTTCTAGGTAAAGCGAACGTCAAGCGTGCGTACAGTCGTATCAGTGGCCGATAGGACTTGAGAGAGTATTTGTTCTAACTTTAGCTCCTCGTTGGGTTCGACACTCTTACTTATCGAAAGAGGCTACAACTATCCCGTATAGTTGCGGGTTATCAAGACCTTTTTCTGGCGCCGTTGCCGGGGAGTCATAGCGTGGGGTGAATATTCTCGTGTGTGCTTGTTTGCTTTATCACTAAGTAATTTTTATTTGATGTTCTTAGTTGTTTTCTATCTTTAGTTATGGGTAGGAAACGCAAAATACCAAAAAAATTAGTTGTACCAACTACACCAATGGTTGAAAAACCACTCAAAATCTATCACAGTCCTGAAGCTTTTTACTTGGATCATCTTCCATCCCTTTGTGCTCGTGCTGAAACCCCAACTAGCTTAGTTGAGGGCAAATCTTTAGATGAGCATGCTTGTTATGTGCGACACCGTATATCTGAAAAATGGAAACTATTATGGGATCAAATTCAATGTTTGCAATGCTATGCTTGGAATTTATGTGAAATATATGATGTTACTTGTTGTTCTGAAAACCCTAAGAAACACCTTCCCTACCAATTTGAGTTTATTGATAATGGAATCGTATCTTCGTATGCTAGGGGTGTTTATAATTACTATGATGTTCAACAAATTGAAGAATTTGTTGCTTTTAAGGGTGCTTATGAAATTGCTTCTTTGATTGAAAAGTATGATGCTACTCTTTACAAATCTGAAAATTTTGCCATACTTGAATATTGTTATGATAATTATGCTTCTAATGCCTATGTTAAACTATATATTGAGAAATTCTCCGCTGTCCAAGAAGAGACTAATATTTTGCAGGAAGCTATGGAAGAAGAAATTGATGAAACTGTGTGCTCATTGGATGAAAAAGATGATGAGGAGAGCGAAGAACAAAAGGAGGAAGAGCGGATTGATCACCCGTGCCCACCTTCTAATGAGAGTAACTCTTCAACTCATACATTGTTTAATTCCCCTTCGTGCATACCGAAGGATGATTGCTATGATGATTGCTATGATCCCGTTGATTCTCTTGAAATATCCCTTTTTGATGATGCTTGCTATGCTTGTGGCCAAGATGCCATTATGAATTATGCTTATGGAGATGAACTTGATATAGTTCCTTATGTTAAACATGAAATTGTTGCTATGGCACCCACGTATGATAGTCCTATTATCTTTTTGAATTCTCCAAACTACACTATATCGGAGAAGTTTGCGCTTAGTAACGATTATATTGATGGGTTGCCTTTTACCGTTGCACATGATGATTTTGATAGATATAATATGCATGTGCTTGCTGCCCCTACTTGCAATTATTATGAGAGAGGAACTACATCTCCACCCCTCTATGTTTCCAAT
This sequence comes from Triticum aestivum, assembly GCF_018294505.1. NCBI lineage: Eukaryota > Viridiplantae > Streptophyta > Magnoliopsida > Poales > Poaceae > Triticum > Triticum aestivum. The sequence goes on from NC_057799.1 coordinate 613,938,496, forward strand.
ACGATAGAATTGCAAGAACCTGCTTATACTATGCATTGGCCTTTACTTGGTGTGCTTGAATTGTTCCTTTATGACATGCCGATGCATAGGAAGAGAGTTAGACTTCGTCATTGCTTGATATATGTTGCTTTGTGATCACTACTAAATTACAAACCATTGTTAGTTGAAATTGGCTTTGATATACCTTGGGATCCGGGTGGATTCATTACTTGAGCACTAAATGCCTAGCTTAATGGCTTTAAAGAAAGCGCTGCCAGGGAGACAACCCGGAAGTTTTAGAGAGTCATTTATTTCTGTTGAGTGCTTTTATATAGTTTAAAAACAAAAAAATAAAGAGGGGAACCTAAAAAAACTTTTCAAAAAACAAAGTGAAAGTGAGAGAGACAAGCATTGTTGAAGTGGGAGCTAGCCTTGAACTTTGTTCATGCTCACGGAAACTTTGTGAATCTTAATTACAGAAACTTTTCATCAAAAATAATTATCCCCTTGTAAAATTCCATTGTATTATAAAAATAATGTGCCAAGGTTTGCCTTTAGGATGTTTACAATGCTTGTTGGTTTGTACGGTGCAGGACAGAAACTTTGTCTGTAGTGCGCGATTTTACATTTTTAACTGGAACGTCAATTGGTTCTCATTCTTTTTTCACTGTCTTTCTGTACAACTTGTTTAGTTTTCCTAATTTTTGTAGAATTTGTGGGGTACCAGAAGTATGGTGAATGTTCAGATTGCTACAGACTGTTCTGTTTTTGACAGATTCTGATTTTGATGCATAGTTTGATTGTTTTGATGAATCTATCAATTTATATTAGTGGATTAAGCCATGGAAAAGCTATATTACAGTATACACAATGCAAAAACAAAATATGAATTGGTTTGCAACAGTACTTAGAGTAGTGATTTGCTTTATTATACTAACGGATCTTACCGAGTTTTCTGTTGAAGTTTTGTGTGGATGAAGTGTCTAATTGAGAAGGTCTCGATGTGAGAAGAAGGAAGAGAAGCAAGAGCTCAAGCTTGGGGATGCCCAAGGCACCCCATGTAAATATTCAAGGAGACTCAAGCGTCTAAGCTTGGGGATGCCCCGGAAGGCATCCCCTCTTTCTTCAACAAGTATCGGTATGTTTTCGGATACGTTTCGTTCATGCGATATGTGCAAGTCTTGGAGCGTCTTTTGCATTTAGTTTTCAATTTTCTTTTATGCACCATGCTGGTATGAGATAGTCCTTGGTTGATTTATAGAATGCTCGTTGCACTTCACTTATATCTTTTGAGTATGGCTTTATAGAATGCTTCATGTGCTTCACTTATATCATTTGAAGTATGGATTGCCTATTTCTCTTCACATAGAAAACCGCCATTTGTAGAATGCTCTTTTGCTTCACTTATATTTGTTAGAGCGTGGGCATATCTTTTGTAGAAAGAATTAAACTCTCTTTCCTCATTTATATCAATTTAGAGAGATGACAGGAATTGGTCATTCACATGGTTAGTCATAAAATCCTACATAAACTTGTAGATCGCTGAATATGATATGTTTGATTCCTTGCAATAGTTTTGCGATATAAAGATGGTGATGTTAGAGTCATGCTAGTGGTAGTTGTGGATTGTAGAAATACTTGTGTTGGAGTTTGTGATTCCCGTAGCATGCACGTATTGTGAACCGTTATGTAACGAAGTCGGAGCATGAGGTATTTATTGATTGTCTTCCTTATGAGTGGCGGTCGGGGACGAGCGATGGTCTTTTCCTACCAATCTACCCCCCTAGGAGCATGCGTAGTAGTACTTTGCTTCAAGGGCTAATAAACTTTTGCAATAAGTATATGAGTTCTTTATGACTAACGTGAGTCCATGGATTATACGCACTCTCACCCTTCCATCATTGCTAGCCTCTTCGGTACCGTGCATTGCCCTTTCTCACCTTGAGAGTTGGTGCAAACTTGGCTGGTGCATCCAAACCCCGTGATACGATACGCTCTATCACACATAAGCCTCATTATATCTTCCTCAAAACAGCCACCATACCTACCTATCATGGCATTTCCATAGCCATTTCGAGATATATTGACATGCAACTTTCATCATCATCATATACATGACTTGAGCATTTATTGTCATATTGCTTTGCATGATCGTAAGATAGCTAGCATGATGTTTTCATGGCTTGTCCGTTTTTTGATGTCATTGCTACGCTAGATCATTGCACATCCCGGTACACCGCCAGAGGCATTCATATAGAGTCATATCTTTGTTCTAGTATCGAGTTGTAATATCGAGTTGTAATATCGAGTTGTAAGTAAATAGAAGTGTGATGATCATCATTAATAGAGCATTGTCCCAAAAAAAGAAAAAAAAAGAAAAAAAAGGAAAAAAACAGAAAAAAGGGAAAGGCCAAAGAAGCCTAAATTAAAAAAATGGGGCCAAAGAAGCCCGCAAAAATATATAAAAAGGGACAATGCTACTATCCTCTTTTTCCACACTTGTTCTTCAAAGTAGCACCATGTTCTTCATATAGAGAGTCTCTTATGTTGTTACTTTCATATACTAGTGGGAATTTTTCATTATAGAACTTGGCTTGTATATTCCAACGATGGGCTTCCTCAAAATGCCCTAGGTCTTCGTGAGCAAGCAAGTTGGATGCACACCCACTTAGTTTCTTTTGTTGAGCTTTCATACACTTATAGCTCTAGTGCATCCATTGCATGGAAATCCCTACTCCTCGCATTGACATCAATTGATGGGCATCTCCATAGCCCATTGATTAGCCGTGTCGATGTGAGACTTTCTTCTTTTTTTGTCTTCTCCACATAATCCCCATCATCATATTCTATTCCACCTATAGTTCTATGTCCATGGCTTGCGCTCATGTATTGCGTGAGGGTTGAAAAAGCTGAAGTGCGTTAAAAAGTATGAACCAATTGCTTGGCTTGTCATCGGGTTGTGCATGATGTGAATATTTTGTGTGGTGAAGATGGAGCATAGCAAGACTATATGATTTTGTAGGGATAACTTTCTTTGGCCTTGTTATTTTGAAAAGACATGATTGCTTTATTGGTACGCTCGAAGTATTATTGTTTTTATGTCAAATGATAGACTATTGCTTTGAATCACTCGTGTCTCAATATTCATGCCATGATTAGACATATGATCTAGATTATGCTAGGTAGCATTCCACATCAAAAATTATTTTTTTTATCATTTACCTACTCGAGGACGAGCAGGAATTAAGCTTGGGTATGCTGATACGTCTCGGTCGTATCTATAATTTTTGATTGTTCCATGCCAATATTATTCAACTTTCATATACTTTTGCCAACTTTTTATACTATTTTTGGGACTAACATATTGATCCAGTGCCCAGTGCCAGTTCCTGTTTGTTGCATGTTTTATGTTTCGCAGAAACCCAATATCAAATGGAGTCCAAACGGGATAAAAACGGACGGAGAATTATTTTGGAATATTTGTGATTTTTGGGAAGTAAAATCAACACGAGACGGTGCCCGAGGGGGCCAGGAGATAGGGGGCACGCCCCAGGGAGGCAGGCGCGCCCTGGACTCTCCTGGGCCCCCCGTAAGGCGGTTGACGCTCTTCTTTTGCCGCAAGAAAGCTAATTTTATGAGAAAGATCTGGGCGACCGATTCACCCCAATCGGAGTTACGGATCTCCGGATATAAAAGAAACGGTGAAGGGGCAGAATCCAAGAACGCAGAAACAAAGCGCAGAAACAGAGAGATAGATCCAATCTCGGAGGGGCTCTCGCCCATCCCAAGCCATGGGAGCCAAGGACCAGAGGGGAAACCCTTCTCCCATCTAGCGAGAAGGTCAAGGAAGAAGAAGAAGAAGGGGGGCTCTCTCCCCCTTGCTTCCGGTGGCGCCGGAACGCCGCCGGGGACCATCATCATCACCGCGATCTTCACCAACACCTCCGCCATCTTCACCAACATCTCCATCACCTTCCCCCCTCTATATTCAGCGGTCCACTCTCCCGCAACCCGCTGTACCCTCTACTTGAACATGGTGCTTTATGCTTCATATTATTTTCCAATGATGTGTTGCCATCCTATGATGTCTGAGTAGATTTTCGTTGTCCTATCGGTGATTGATGAATTTCTATGATTGATTTGAGTTGCATGTTTTATTATTGGTGCTGTCCTATACTGCTCTCCGTGTCGCCCAAGCTTGAGGAATTCCCGCTGTAGGGTTTGCAATATGTTTATGATTTGCTTATGGTGGGTGGCGTGAGTGACAGAAGCACAGACCTGAGTAAGTAGGTTGTTTGCGTATGGGATAAAGGGGACTTGATACTTTAATGCTATGGTTGGGTTTTACCTTAATGAATCTTTAGTAGTTGCGGATGCTTGCTAGAGTTTCAATCATAAGTGCATATGATCCAAGTAGAGAAAGATGTTAGCTTATGCCTCTCCCTCAAACAGAATTGCAATAGTGCTTATCGGTCTAGTAACGTAGTCAATTGCTTAGGGACAATTTCACAACTCCTACCACCACTTTTCCACACTCGCTAAATTTACTTTATTGCTTCTTTTACTAAACAGCCCCTAGTTTATATTTACGTGCTCTTTATTATCTTGCAAACCTATCCAATCACACCTACAAAGTACTTCTAGTTTCATACTTGTTCTAGGTAAAGCGAACGTCAAGCGTGCGTAGAGTCGTATCAGTGGCCGATAGGACTTGAGAGAGTATTTGTTCTAACTTTAGCTCCTCGTTGGGTTCGACACTCTTACTTATCGAAAGGGGCTACAACTATCCTGTATACTTGTGGGTTATCACAGTTCTACCGTGCTGAGGAAGGGAGCTCGACGGAGAAGCTGTTCTGTTCCCAGTATATTGGGGCAGAACATCCGATGCCCTTGAGCGACCTGCTGAAGCAACTGGTTGAACTGCACAAGGCGGCCGAACTGGCCATGAAGGACCTTATAGTCCGGCTGTGGCCTGGCGAGCCCCTGCCCGGCAGCTACTTCGACCTTGTAAAGCAGATGGTAAATGCCTGTCCGCGGCTTGAAGTCATTAAGCGGTCCGTCTGCATTGAAGGTGCACGCAGGGCCTTCGCCCGTGCGAAAGTGCACTGGGCGAAGATGGACGCCGAGAAGCTGGTGACGGAGGGGCCGCCGAAGGGCAAGGAGCACCGTCACCCCGAGAAGTATTATGAGGGTGTCCTGAAGGGTGCCCGCCTTGTGGCGGATGAATGTGCTAGGGATGTAATATTTGAAAGAACGTACTCATGTCGTCCTGTAATATGAAAAATGAGTTCATGTGCGCTATATAACGCTTGTTGATTTAAAATATTACCTTCGGTGCGGCCTTTTATAAAATCTGAGACTATTGCTAGTACTGGGGTGTTCGGGATAAATCTAAACACTCTTTATCCAAATTTTTGGTCCTTTAAGGAGGTGCTTAGCGCAGCGAACAAGGCAATCGGACTATACAGCTTTATCACTCTCACTTAGCCATAGATGTCTACAATTTTAAATTTTGGTGAAGCCCCTTGTATTCGGAAGGCCGAACTTGGGGCGCTATACACACCTAAATCGGACAAGGCCGATTCCTCGCCCGAAGCGGAAAAAATCTTTAAGGATTTGAGACCTCTCGAACAGCGACCAGCTCTCGCCGCATCATGACAGTCAGTTTTCAGCTTTCTCTACTGAGGTGCTTGTCCGGAAGAACCGGGACACAATCGCAGTAGTTCTCCCTGTGCTACCTTAGTCGATATAGCATTACGTAAGGCACCAAAACATGGGAGTCGTGCAAACCCAATTATTGACCCAAGACATGATTCGGAGCTGATGCATATAATGCTACAAGTTCTGGGTGCCGCACTGCCGAAAGTGTTCAGACTTTTCTTGCCGTGTTATGGGGTACACTGAAGCCCCTGGCGAACTGAACGTACCAAAGTGTACGGGTGCAATTTGTAATAAATAAGCAGTGAAGGAAAAAGATAAAGAAAATGTAATAATAAGCTGATGCTGTATATCTTCCATTGTTTATTTAAATAATACGTCAAAGCGTATGTATTCAAGTAGTGCGATAAGCAAAATAGGACTATTTGACATGTCCTAGCCAAGGGTAAGCTGCGTGTGGGTATGTAAAATAGGTATAACGATCGTTATCAGAGACCACCTGGGTATTCCCATATACGTCAAAGCCTCTTGCCTCCTTGGTTTTCCTTCCCGTGATGAGTCCGATAATCCGGCTATCTTAAAGGGCTTCTAGAAAGTAGTGTCCTGAAAGAAAGAAAATGATGAAGGTATACGGGTCCCAGCCGCATTGTGGGCCGTATTGTAGCTGCGCCTCCGCCTGTGCCCATGGTATTTTAAGTGCGTAATTATGTACGCGCGGCACAAATTCCACTGCTTGACTGGGACTAGGACGGAGGCTGAATTGCTAGGCGAGCCCAGGACGTGCCGAATGATCCTGTTATAGAGTGCTCCGGACTCTCTTAGCGGAGTCCGGGGGCTTTATGGCCGAACTTGAGGTCTGCCTAAGAAGGCTGCTCTGTGCTTCTGCAGCGAGGGCTGCAGTGTGCTCTTCTGTATGAAGGGAGCGCTCTGTGTTTCCATTGACTGTTATAACCCCGCGAGGTCCTGGCATCTTGAGCTTGAGGTATGCGTACTGTGGTACTGCATTGAATCGAGCAAATGCGGTTCGTCCTAGTAGGGCATGATGACCACTACGGAAGGGGACGATATCGAAGATTAACTCCTCGCTTCGGAAGTGGTCCGGAGATCCGAAGACTACTTCCACTGTGATTGAGCCCGTACAACAGGCCTCTACACCTGGCATTACACCTTTAAAGGTGGTTTTGGTGGGTTTGATCCTTGAGGGATCGATGCCCATTTTGCGCATTGTATCCTGATAAAGCAGGTTCAGGCTGCTACTAAAGGAAATATGCCCTAGAGGCAATAATAAAGTTATTATTTATTTCCTTATATCATGATAAATGTTTATTATTCATGCTAGAATTGTATTAACCGGAAACATAATACAAGTGTGAATACATAGACAAACAGAGTGTCACTAGTATGCCTCTACTTGACTAGCTCATTGATCAAAGATGGTTGTGTTTCCTAGCCATAGACATGAGTTGTCATTTGATTAACGGGATCACCTCATTAGGAGAATGACGTGATTGACTTGACCCATTCCGTTAGCTTAGCACTCGATCGTTTAGTATGTTGCTATTGCTTTCTTCATGACATATACATGTTCCTATGACTATGAGATTATGCAACTCCCGTTTACCGGAGGAACACTTTGTGTGCTACCAAACGTCACAACATAACTGGGTGATTATAAAGGTGCTCTACAGGTGTCTCCAAAGGTACTTGTTGGGTTGGCGTATTTCGAGATTAGGATTTGTCACTCCGATTGTCGGAGAGGTATCTCTGGGCCCACTCAGTAATAGACATCACTATAAGCCTTGCAAGCATTGTGACTAATGAGTTAGTTGCGGGATGATGTATTACGGAACGAGCAAAGAGACTTGCCGGTAACGAGATTGAACTAGGTATCGAGATACCGACGATCGAATCTCGGGCAAGTAACATACCGATGACAAAGGGAAAAATGTATGTTGTTATGCGGGCTGACCGATAAAAATCTTCGTAGAATATGTGGGAACCAATATGAGCATCCAAGTTCCGCTATTGGTTATTGACCGGAGAGGTGTCTCGGTCATGTCTACATAGTTCTCGAACCCGTAGGGTCCGCACGCTTAACGTTACGATGACAGTTGTACTATGAGTTTATATGTTTTGATGTACCAAAGGTTGTTCGGAGTCCCGTATGTGATCACGGACATGACGAGGAGTCTCGAAATGGTCGAGACATAAAGATTGATATATTGGACGACTATATTCTGACACCGGAAGTGTTCTGGGTGATTTCAGAGAAAACCGAAGTGCCGGAGGGTTACTGGAACCCCCCGGGAGAAGTAATGGGCCTTATGGGCCTTAGTGGGGAGAGAGAGAGGAGCAGCCAGGAGGGGCCGCGCGCCCTCTCCCCCTCTGGTCCGAATTGGACTAGGAGAGGGGGGCGGCGCCCCCCTTTCCTTCTCCCTCTCCCCTTCCTTTCCCCCTCCTAGTAGGAGTAGGAAAGAGGGGAGTCCTACTCCTACTAGGAGGAGGACTCCTCCTCCTGGCGCGCCAACAAGGGCCGGCCGGCCTCCCCTTGCTCCTTTATATACGGGGGCAGGGGGGCACCCCAGAGACACAACAATTGATCCTTGAGATCTCTTAGCCGTGTGCGGTGCCCCCTCCACCATATTACACCTCGATAATATCATAGAGGAGCTTAGGCGAAGCCCTGCGTCGGTAGAACATCATCATCGTCACCACGCCGTTGTGCTGACAAAACTCTCCCTCAACACTCGGCTGGATTGGAGTTCGAGGGACGTCATCGAGCTGAACGTGTGCTGAACTCGGAGGTGTCGTACGTTCGGTACTTGATCGGTCGGATCGTGAAGACGTACGACTACATCAACCGCGTTGTGTTAACGCTTCCGCTATCGGTCTACGAGGGTACGTGGACAACATTCTCCCCTCTCGTTGCTATGCATCACCATGATCTTGCGTGTTCGTAGGAATTTTTTTGAAATTACTACGTTCCCCAACAGCTGCCACCGTCCATAAGGACTCGTGTGAGGTTGAATCCGTCAATGATGGGGTCGAGGACCAATGCGGCTGAACCGCCATGACGGGTGCTGGTAGGATGGTCCCTGCGATCAAAAGTGATTGGACAATAAGACCATGGGTTGAATTTTGGGGCGACTAGCTCCATCGCATAGACGTCCCTTAGTGCACGCTTCCGTTCCCGCTTGGGAATATGGGTTGCGTATATCATGTTCACCGTTTTCACCTGGGGAGGAAATTTCTTCCGTCCTCCTCTATTCGGCGTCCAGGGCTCCTCGTCGTCATCGCTATGGAGCCCCTTTTCCTTATTTTCGGCATTCACCTTGCCGGCCTGTTTGAACACCCAGCATTCTCTGTTGGTGTGGTTAGCTGTTTTATCGGGGGTGCCGTGAATTTGACACGACCGATCGAGTATGCGGTCCAGACTGGACGGGCCCGGATTGTTTCGTTTAAATGGCTTTTTCTGCTGACCGGACTTAAGGCCACTGAATCCGGCATTGACTGCCGTGTCTTCGGCGTTGTCGCCATTGTTGCGGCGCTTGTGTCTGTTGCGCCGTGGCTTGCCGTTGATATCTCTGGCTTCTGAAGCGCCAGGATTTCTTGATGTGCTGTTGCTACGAGCCAGCCAGCTGTCCTCGCCCGTGCAAAAGCGGGTCATGAGTGTCGTGAGGGATGCCATGGACTTCGGCTTCTCTTGGCCAAGGTGTCGGGCGAGCCACTCGTCGCGGATATTATGCTTAAAGGCCGCTAGGGCTTCGGCATCCGGACAATCGACAATTTGGTTCTTTTTAGTTAGGAACCGAGTCCAAAATTTCCTGGCTGACTCTCCGGGCTGTTGGGTTATGTGACTTAAATCATCAGCATCTGGTGGTCGCACATAAGTGCCCTGGAAGTTATCCAGGAATGCGTCTGCCAGGTTTTCCCAACTTCCAATGGAGTTTGCCAGCAAGCTATTCAGCCAATGCCGAGCCGGTCCCTTGAGTTTTAGTGGGAGGTACTTGATGGCGTGTAGATCATCCCCGCGGGCCATGTGAATGTGGAGAAAGAAATCTTCTATCCATACTGCAGGGTCTGTTGTCCCATCGTATGATTTGATGTTCACGGGATTAACCCTTCTGGGAACTCATGGTCCATTACTTCATCAGTGAAGCATAGGGGGTGTGCGGCGCCTCTGTGCCGGGCTACATCACGACGCAGTTCAAATGAGTCTGGTCGGTTGTATTCGGCCCGGCCAGATTTATATTTGGTGTATCCGGCGTGGTAATCATCGACACGTGTTGGGGCGCGCCCCCGTGACCCGTAGATCGATCTTGAATGCCCTGCTTTGTTTTCCAACACATCTCGCAGGTCCTGCGTGTAGCCCCGGGCCTTTGTGTTTTTGTTTGATTGGCAATGGGGTGCGGGTTGGTGTTCGGGCCGATATGCTCATGTGGTGGCCGGTCAGCCGCATCCTGCGCTGGTATTGTAGGCTCTAGTGCCTCCTCCTCAAATTGAGGTAACAACTTGCGCTTTGGGTAACTTTTGGTTGGGCGCTCGAGTCCATATTCCTCGGCTGCCAGGACCTCAGTCCATCTATCAGCTAGCAGGTCTTGATCAGCTTGAAGCTGTTGCTGCTTTTTATTCAGGCTTTTTGCAGTGGCTATAAGCCGGCGCTTGAAGCGCTCCTGCTAGACGGGATCCTCAGGCACGATGAATTCTTCGTCGCCAAGGCTCACTTCGTCTTCGGAGAGAGGCATGTAATTATCATCCTCTAATTCACCATCTGTTGCCTGTTCCTTAGGGCTAGCTTGCCCATCTTCTTGCCCGGCCTGCTCGAAGCCTGGCTGGGCAGGATTGTTTTCGTCTTCGGCACCATCCGGATTGTTATCATCTCTTGTGTCGGTATCACTATTTTTGCTATGGCGAGATTTAGAGCGGTGTCGCTAATGTCGGTGCTTAGATTGCTTCTTCGAGGGGTTATCCTCTGTTTCCTCATCGCCATTGCTTTCCTTGGGGGTGTCCACCATGTATATATCATATGATGAGGTGGCTGTCTAGTGCCCTGTGGGCGGTGGTTCCTGTTCTTCTCCGGCATTGTCTTCCATACCGTCGATGTCTTTGGAGTCGAAGTCAAGTGTGTCGTTTAAATCGTCGACAGGGGCTATTAAGTGGGTGGTGGGTGGGGAACAAATTTCTTCGTCGTCCGCTTCCCACTCAAGCCGGACATAGTTCGGCCAAGGGTCTCCTGACAGGGAGAGATAGATCTTAATGAATTTAGCACGTCGCCCAGGGGCGAGCGCTGAAAGATATCCGCGGAGGTAAACTCCATGATCGGTGCCCAATCAGATTCGATAGGCACGGATGCGTGCGGTTCGGAGCCTATGGCCGGAGACGAGTCCGAGGGTCCAATGACACAAACCTCATTGGAGGCAAAATCTGTGTTTGGCTCTACCACCGATGAGTGTGTGGCCTCCGTGGCAGGGTCCATCCACCCGTCCTCAGATGGCACGATCTGCTCCGGATTAAGGGCCAGGGCGACAGAAGTTGTGATCTCCCGAACACCGTCCGATGGCAGATCTAGGTCATGCTCCTCGTGGCTGTTCGGCACACTTGTCATGGGCTCGGATCCGTCGAAGATCAAGTCTCCGCGGATGTCGGCGGTGTAGTTCAGGCTTCCAAACCTGACCTGATGGCCAGGGGCGTAGCTATCGATCTGCTCCAGATGGCCAAGCGAGTTGGCCCGCAGTAAGAAGCCGCCGAATATGAAGATCTGTCCGGGGAGTAAAACCTCACCCTGGACCGGATCGTTGAAGATGATTGAAGGAGCCATCAAGCCTTATCGCGACGACACAGTGGAACTCTCAATGAAAGCACCAATGTCGGTGTCAAAACCGGCGGATCTCGGGTAGGGGGTCCCGAACTGTGCGTCTAAGGCTAATGGTAACAGGAGGCGGGGGACACGATGTTTACCCAGGTTCGGGCCCTCTCGATGGAGGTAATACCCTACTTCTTGCTTGATTGATCTTGATGATATGAGTATTACAAGAGTTGATCTACCACGAGATCGTAGAGGCTAAACCCTAGAAGCTAGCCTATGATTATGATTGTTGTTGTCCTACGGACTAAACCCTCCGGTTTATATAGACACCGGTGGGGGCTAGGGTTACACAGAGTCGGTTACAGAGAAGGAGATCTACATATCCGAATTGCCAAGCTTGCCTTCCATGCAAAGGAGAGTCCCATCCGGACACGGGACGAAGTCTTCAGTCTTGTATCTTCATAGTCCAATAGTCCGGCCAAAGTATATAGTCCGGCTGTCCAAGGACCCCTTAATCCCGGACTCCCTCAACTGGTGCATCGCATTCATACATATCAAGGGGATTTGTGGATAAGTATAACTTGCCAACCCAAGCCCTTAGGTCACCCATGTTAGTAGGTTCGCCAGGAGCATAGTATATGGCCAGCCTTTGGTGTGATCGGTTACCCTTAAGGATAGGTAACTATGTGTTTAGGCATGGATTGGTTATCAAAGTATGGAGGGAACATTGACTGTGCAAGTAAATTGATATTCCTCACCACCCTAGAAGGAAGAAGGATCAAGTATGTATCCCGGCATGTGCCGAAGAGGACTCAAGTGAATTCCTTATCAGGAGTTGTACAGGAGGAAGTGGCAGTGGTGAGGGATTTCCCCGACGTATTTCCAGAGGAGTTGCCAGGCATGCCACCGGATCGAGACATTGAGTTTTGGATTGAGCTATTTCCAGGCACCGAGCCAATATCAAAGAGACCGTATCGGATGCCCGCACATGATTTGGAGGAAATTAAGAAGCAGATTAAGGAGTTACTGGATAAAGGTTACATTCGACCAAGTTCATCGCCTTGGGGAGCCCCAGTGCTTCTAGTGGAGAAGAAGGATGGATCATTAAGAATGGTTGTTGATTATCGTGCGTTGAATGAAGTAACGATCAAGAACAAATACCCACTATCGATGATCAATGATTTGGTCGACCAGTTGCAAGGAGCTATAGTTTTCTCTAAGATAGATCTTCAATCAGGTTATCACCAACTGAAGATTCGGGAGCAGGATATACCTAAGACAGCTTTTACCACAAGGTACGGGCTATACGAGTATACCGTTATGTCATTTGGTGTGACTAACGCGCCTGCCTATTTCATGAACATGATGAATAAAGTGTTTATGGAGTTTTTGGATAAGTTTGTCATGGTGTTCATTGATGATATATTTGTCTACTCGAAGAATGAAGAAGAGCATAAGGAGCATTTGCGCTGGGTACTTGAGAAGCTCAGAGAACATCGGTTGTATGCCAAGTTCAGCAAGTGTGAGTTTTGGTTAAAGGAAGCTGGATTTCTTGGACATGTTATATCCAGAGAAGGAAAAGCAGCAGACCCTACCGAGGTTGCTTCTGTGACTAAATGGGTGGCACCCACATCAATTGGAGAGATCAGGAGTTTTCTCGGACTCGCAGGATATTACCGGAGGTTCATTGAGAATTTCTCCAGGATTGCAAAGCCCATGACGGAGTTATTGAAGAAGGACACCAAGTTTAAATGGACTGAGGAGTGTGAAGCCAGTTTTCAGGAGTTGAAGAAACGTTTGGTTACAGCCCCAGTGCTGATTCTTCCAGACCAACGAAAGGATTATCAAGTGTATTGCGACGCTTCATGTCGAGGACTTGGAGCAGTGCTTATGCAGGAAGGAAGAGTTGTTTCATATGCCTCATGACAGCTTAAACCTCATGAGTTGAATTATGCTACGCATGATTTGGAGTTAGCAGCCGTAGTGCATGCGCTGAAGACATGGAGACATTTTCTCATCGGAAACCACTGTGAGGTACACACGGATCATAAGAGTTTGAAATATATCTTCACACAGAAGGAGTTGAACCTCAGGCAAAGGAGATGGTTGGAGCTCATTAAGGATTATGATATGAAATTGCACTATCATCCCGGAAAGTCCAATATAGTAGCAGATGCGTTGAGCCGCAAGAGTTATGTTAATACGCTCATGACCGAGGATTACCCAAGGAGTTAGCAGAGGATCTTAGCGAGCTATGTTTGGAAATAGTTCTGATAGGTTATGTAGAAGCATTGGAAATTCAGTCCACATTGATGGGTAAGATCAGAGAGGCCCAGAAGACTGACAAGGAGATTGCTGAGATAAAGGAAAGGATGAGTAAAGGAAAGGCTAAAGGATTTCGTGAGGATGAGCACAATACTTTATGGTTTGAGGACCGCGTATATGTGCCTAACGACCCCGAAATCAGGAAGTTGATTCTGCAGGAGGCCCATGATTCGCCGTATTCGATTCACCCAGGAAACACTAAGATGTATCTGGATTTGAAGGAAAGTTTCTGGTGGAAAGGAATGAAGAAGGATATTGCCGAGTATGTAGCAGTATGTGATGTATGTCAGAGATTTAAGGCAGAGCATCAGAAGCCAGCCGGATTGCTATAGCCGTTGTCGATACCCAAATGGAAGTGGGATAAGCTTGGCATGGATTTTATCACTGGATTGCCCAGGACACGTTCAGGCTATGACTCTATCTGGGTTGTAGTCGATCGTTTGACGAAAGTAGCTCATTTCATCCTGGTGAAGACCACCTATACAAGTGCTAAGTTGGCGAAGATATACATGACCAGGATCGAATGTCTACATGGAGTTCCGAGGACCATTGTATCGGATAGAGGAACCCAGTTTACCTCAAAGTTCTGGAATCAGTTGCATGAGACTTTGGGTACTAGGCTAGAGTTCGGTATAGCCTTTCATCCACAGACAGATGGACAGACCGAGAGAGTCAATCAGATTCTAGAGTACATGTTGAGAGCTTGTGCGCTAGATTATGGATCAAGTTGGGACGAAAATTTGCCGTATGCAAAGTTCTCTTATAACAATAGTTATCAAGCCAGTTTGAAGATGGCCCCTTTCGAAGCTTTGTACGGAAGGAGGTGCAGGACACTGTTATTGTGGGATGGAGTTGGAGATCGACAGTTGTTCAGACCAGATTTAATCAAAGACTCTGCAGAGAAGGTTAAGTTGATTCGTGACAGACTCAAAGGTAGCCCAGTCCAGGCAGAAGAGTTATACGGATTCTAAACGCAAGGAGACAGTTTACGAAGTCGGAGACAGAGTATATCTTCGTGTGTCCCCGCTTCGAGGAGTTAAGCGTTTTGGAGTTAAAGGAAAGCAAGCACCATGTTTTGTGGGACCATACCGAGTTTTGGAACGTATGGGAGAACTTGCTTACAAGCTGGAACAGCCAGAAGGGTTGTCAGGAGTTCACGATGTGTTTCACGTTTCCCAGTTGAAGAAGTGCCACGCAGACATGGCCGATATTCCTCTGAGAGATACAGTGCCAGTGGAAGCGATTCAGTTAGACAGTGATTTGACTTATGAGGAGAAGCCAGTCAAGATTCCCGAGTTAACTAGCCATTTCCCAGCAAGGTTATCAAGTTTTGCAAAGTTCAGTGGAGCCACCATACCGAGGAGGAAGCCACCTGGAAGCGAGAGGAAGACCTTTGTACAGACCACCCAAACCTTTTCGCTGACCAACCCGAATCTCGAGGGCGAGATTCATCTTAAGGGGGGTAGGTTTGTAACATCCCAATTTTCAATTTGGATGTTATACATAGATCATCATATGCATATCATATTTTATTCTTGCATTTTGGTTGAGATCTGATACGTCTCCAACGTATCTACTTTTCCAAACCCTTTTGCCCTTGTTTTGGACTCTAACTTGCATGATTTGAATGAAACTAACCCGGACTGACGCTGTTTTCAGCAGAATTGCCATGATGTTGTTTTATGTGTAGAAAACAAAAGTTCTCAGAATGTCCTGAAAATCCACGGAGGTACTTTTTGGAAAATATAAAAAATACTGGCGAAAGAATCAAGACCACGGGGCCTACACCCTGTCCACGAGGGTGGGGGCGCGCCCACCCCCCTGGGCGTGCCCCCTGTCTTGTGGGCCCCCTGAGGCTCCGCCGACCTCAACTCCAACTCCATATATTCCGTCTCGCGGAGAAAAAATCAGAGAGGAAGTTTCATCACGTTTTACGATACGGAGCTGCCGCCAAGCCCTAATCTCTCTCGGGAGGGCTGATCTAGAGTTCGTTCGGGGCTCCGGAGAGGGGCATTCGTCGCTGTCATCATCATCAACCATCCTCCATCACCAATTTCATGATGCTCACCGCCGTGCGTGAGTAATCAAGTTAGTTTTGTTAGAGTTTGATCACTAGTATCCACTATGTTCTGAGATTGATGTTGCTATGACTTTGCTATGCTTAATGCTTGTCACTAGGGCCCGAGTGCCATGATTTCAGGTCTGAACCTATTATGTCTTCATGAATATATCTGTGTTCTTGATCCTATCTTGCAAGTCTATAGTCACCGATTATGTGTTATGATCCGACAACCCCGAAGTGACAATAATCGGGATACTTCTCGGTGATGACCATAGTTTGAGGAGTTCATGTATTCACTATGTGTTAATTCTTTGTTCCGGTTCTCTATTAAAAGGAGGCCTTAATATCCCTTAGTTTCCGTAAGGACCCCGCTGCCACGGGAGGGTAGGACAAAAGATGTCATGCAAGTTCTTTTCCATAAGCACGTATGACTATATACGGAATACATGCCTACATTACATTGATGAATTGGAGCTAGTTCTGTGTCACCCTATGTTATAGCTATTACATGAGGAATCGCATCCGACATAATTATCCATCACTGATCCAATGCCTACGAGCTTTTCACATCTTGTGTTTCGCTTATTTACTTTTCCGTTGCTATTGTTACAATCACTACAAAACCCAAAAACATTACTTTTTTTATCGTTACCTTTATTATCATACTACTTTGACTAAATACTTTGCTGCAGATACTAAGTTATCCAGGTGTGGTTGAATTGACAACTCAACTGCTAATACTCAAGAATATTCTTTGGCTCCCCTTGTGTCGAATCAATAAATTTGGGTTGAATACTTTGCCCTCGAAAGCTGTTGCGATCCCCTACACTTGTGGGTTATCAAGACTAATTTCTGGCGCCGTTGCCAGGGAGCATAGCTCTATTCTCTGAGTCACTTGGTATTTATATCTGCTGATCACTATGACGAACTTGAAAGACGCAAAAACTAAGATTTTTCCCTCAACTACGAGGGGAGGTAAGGAACTGCCATCTAGCTCTGCACTAGATTCTCCTTCTGTTATTAGTAAGCTTGCGACACCTAAACCTGCTACTGCTATGAATTCTGATATGTCGCATGTTATTGATGAGGCCACTTCTGCTATGCATGATACTTATGATGAAACTATTTCTGTGTGTGATACTACTTTGCCATTAGGTGAATTTCTTGATGAACAACTTGCTAGGGCTAGGGAGAATGAAATTATTGAAGATGCTATTGTTGATGATAGTGACGATGAAAATTCTCCCAATGATTATGAATTGCCTGTTGTTCCTGAGGGTTATGTTATGAATGAAGAAGCTGCTAGAGCTATCTTTGCTTGCAATGATAGATATGATCTTAAAAAGTTATTAGCTAAATGGAAGCAGCAGTCTCTTAATGCTAGAATGAAACCTGACCCTGCTTTTGCTACTTCACCTATTTGTGTTACTAATAAGGATTATGAATTCTCTGTTGATCCTGAGATTATTACTTTAGTTGAATTTGATCCTTTTTATGGCCTTGAATCCGAAACTGTTGTGGCACATCTTACCAAGTTGAATGATATAGCTACCCTATTTACTCATGATGATAAATCTCGCTATTATTATATCCTTAAGATATTTCCGTTCTCATTAAAGGGTGATGCTAAGACTTGGTATAATTCTCTTGCTCCTGGTTGTGTGCGTAGTCCCCAGGATATGATTTATTACTTCTCTGCTAAGTATTTCCCTGCCCATAAGAAACAAGCTGCCTTGCGGGAAATATATAATTTTGTGCAAATCGAAGAAGAGAGTCTCCCACAAGCTTGGGGGAGGCTTCTCCGATTAATTAATGCTTTGCCTGATCACCCTCTTAAGAAAATGAAATACTTGATATCTTTTATAATGGACTAACCGATGCTTCCAAGGACTACTTGGATAGTTGTGCTGGTTGTGTTTTCAGGGAAAGAACAGTCGACGAAGCTGAATTACTATTGAATAATATGTTGACTAATGAAAATAATTGGACTCTTCCTGAGCCAATTCCTGGGCAATTCCTGAACCAATTGAGCCAACTCCTGAGCCTATTCCTAAACCCACTCCGAAGAAGAGAGGTGTTTTATTTCTCAGTCCTGAAGATATGCAAGAGGCAAAGAAATCAATGAAAGAAAAAGGTATAAAGCTGAAGATGTTAAGAATTTACCACCTATTGAAGAAATACATGGTCTTAATATACCGCCTGTTGAAGAACCACATTGTCTTGATAACCCGACACAGGTAGTAAAGGTAAATTCTCTCTATAGATATGATAAAGTTGAAATCCCCTCTACTAAATTTCATAGCCCATGCTTAGATGAATTTGATGACTTTATGGCTAGACAAGAAAGTTTTAATGCTTATGTTGGTAGAGAGTTAAAGAATAATGCTTTCGAGATAGGACGCGTGAGCGATAATATGGCTAGAGTTAAAGGTGAACTCAAACTCATTAGCAAATATGCTTCTATGGTTGCTACTCAAGCTGAGCAAGTACTTAAAGCTCAAAATGATTTGCTTGATGAATTAAATAATAAAAATGACTTTGCTGTTAGAGTGGCTACTAGAACTGGTAGAATGACTCAGGAACCTTTGTATCCTGAAGGCCACCCTAAGAGAATCGAGCAAGATTCTCAGAGAAATAATTTAGAGGCACCTAGTTCTTCCAAAAAGAAGAAAAAGAAAAACGATAGGACTTTGCATGCTTCTAGTGAACCTACTGTAGACACACCTGAGAATCCCAATGATATTTCTATTTCTGATGCTGAAACACAATCAGGTGATGAACATGAACCTAGTGATAATGTTAATGATAATGTTCATGTTGATGCTCAACCTAGCAAAAACAATGAAGTAGAGATTGAACCTGCTGTTGATCTTGATAACCCACAATCAAAGAATCAACGTTATGATAAGAGAGATTTTGTTGCTAGGAAGCATGGTAGAGAAAGAGAACCATGGGTTCAGAAACCCATGCCCTTTCCTCCTAAACCATCCAAGACAAAGGATGATGAGGATTTTGAGCGCTTTGCTGAAATGATTAGACCGATTTTCTTACGTATGCGCTTAACTGATATGCTTAAAGTAAATCCTTATGCTAAGTATATGAAGGATATCATTACAAATAAAAGAAAGATACCGGAAGCTGAAATTTCCACCATGCTTGCTAATTACACTTTTAAAGGTGGAATACCAAAGAAACTTGGAGATCCGGGGGTACCAACTATACCATGCTCCATTAAAAGAAATTATGTTAGAACTGCTTTATGTGATCTTGGAGCCGGTGATAGTGTTATGCCTCTCTCTTTATATCATAGACTTGAATTGAATAAGTTGACACCCACTGAAATATCTTTGCAAATGGCTAATAAATCAACTGCTATACCTGTCGGTATTTGTGAGGATGTGCGTGTTGTGGTTGCAAATGTCACTATCTTAACGGATTTTGTTATTCTTGATATTCCCGAGGACGATAGTATGTCGATTATCCTGGGTAGACCTTTTTTTGAATACTGCAGGGGCTTTTATTGATTGCAATAAAGGCAATGCCACTTTTCATGTTAATGGTAATGAGCATACGGTACACTTTCCGAGGAAACAATCTCAAGTTCATAGCATCAATTCTATTGGAAAAGTTCCAACTATCATTATTGGAGGTTTTGAATTTCCCCTCCCTACTGTCAAGAAAAAGTATGATATTCTTATTGTTGGGGATGTTCATATCCCCGTTGAGGTAACTTAGTGTTATTTGAAATTCTCCGGTTCCGTGTTATTCGGAATGAGTTTGTTAACAAGACTTGATCAACCTTGTTAGTGGATTCATTTTGATGATCATGAGATGGATGAAACTAGAAGGCACAACCTTCTGTACCCTCTTTGTACTTTCTGTTATTTAGAATAAATAAAGCAAAATAGTACTATTCGTCCTTTTTTCTGAATAATCCGCGCAATAAAAAATACCCCGAAAATAAAAGTACTCCAAATGCCCTGCAAATTTAGTATGAATTTTTATGGAATATTTGAGGATTTTAGGCACTGAAATCACTGCAGGAGGGGCAAGCACCAGGCCACGAGAGTGGAGGGAGCGCCCACCTTCCCTGGGCGCGCTCCCCTATCTCGTGGGCCCCTGGTGGCCCCCTCCACTTATGCCAGCACCCACACACTCCATCTTCTTCCCAAACAAATCCCCATCCAGCTCAAGCACGAGTTCTAGCTCGTTTTGCTGCGATTTTCGATCTCCTTGCTCAAAGCTCCATTCACAAAACTGCTTTGGGAGATTGTTGCTTGGTATGTGACTCCTCCATTGGTCCAATTAGTTTTTGTTCTGGTGCTTTATTCATTGCAAATTTTTGCTGCATAGATGACCATGTTCTTGAGCTTGCATGTCAAATTTATGAGGTCCCAAGTAATTCTAATGCATGATATAGGCTCTAGGCACTTGTAGGAGTAGTTGCTACCAATCTTGTTTGGTTTTATTCACTTTTATTTTGAAGTTACTAAAATTTCAGAAATTTTTCACAAAAACAATTATGTCTAGGAGAATGTACCAAGGTGGTTCCTCGGTAAAGAAAGGACCCAGGATTGCTCTACGTGAGCAAGATGTTGAATTACCGAGGGACGCGGATGTACGAGCTTGTGAGTGGCCATCCGATGATTTTATGGTCGAAGTAGGCTTTAAGGAGGAATTTGACGCGTATGTGTGTAATGCTGATCTGGAGGACTTCTTACAAGATAAGTGTCCTCAGTACGATCAATTGACTGATTCCTTTGTGCGGAGGTTTAAATATGACTGTACACGTAATTCTCCTAGTGTCTTATTTGATATTTATGATACATCTTATACCATGGACTTAGAGGATTTTACAACTGCTTGCAAACTTCCGCAGTGGGGTAATATTAATGATCCTCACAAATCTGAATTTAGAGATTTCCTTGCTAGTATTACTGTGGGAGAATCCAGGGATATAGCACAAGCTACCATAGGGAGCATTCATTTTCCTGCTATACATTATTTTCCTCTCTTCATTGGTAGATGCATTAACGGTAAAGATGAAGCATGTCATATGTGTGTCCCTGATCTTTGTGTCCTCAAAAGTGCTGTGTTAGGTTATAAAGGGTATAACTTGGGGGCAATAGTTGCACGTAGGTTGCAGAATAATGGTAGAGCTGGAGATTTATTTGGAGGAATTTATGCAACCCGTGTGGCTAATTATCTTGGTATAGCCCCACGAGAGGGGGATATGATGATACCTCCTGCTTATTTAGATTATGACGCTATGGTCAACCATCATTTTCTTAGGAGGAATGAACAATTCCTCCAGTATCGACTAATCTATGACAGACGCAACGTCGTCCATGTTACTCTTCCTGCTCCTCTCCTTTTTGATTATCAGGCAAAAGGAAGATATGTTGTTACCAAGGAGGAAGCAGCTGAACACGAGGGGAGAGCAGAGGCTGCTCGCCAACATGCCGCAGCTCAGGAGGGAATTGCTGCTGCATCTCAGTACGACCCCAGCTACAACTACGGATATCAGCCAGGCGGTCCTTGGTATTAGACCAACTTAGGCCAAAAGCCTAAGCTTGGGGGAGTACGTATTTCTCACCGACTTTACATTCATGTTCACACACTATTCTAGTCGTCGGTGCTCATACTCTTTCATTGTATTATCTATGCTAGTTTAATTTTCTTTTTCTAGTTTCTTCTTGTGTGTTCGATAAACCTTGAGAAAAACCAAACAAATTAGTTAGTTTAATTTCCATGCTTGTAGTAGAAATTAAAATGAAAACCCAAAAAGATTTCGTGTTCTTCTTCTTTCTTGTTGGGAGCTTTCCCGTGTAAATAGATTTATTTTCTTTTCTTTTCTTTGGGGGTCAAGAGAAGAAGACCATAATGAAAATTTGAAGTGGCTCTTATATGCATATTGTTGATTTAACCAAGAGCCCATATTACCTTGTCTTCTCCCTTGAATTAAATGCTTGCAGATTCCAGCTTAGTCCAATGCACGTGCACTATTATCATTATCCACACCGTTTGGTTGTGCAAGTGAAAGGCAATAATAACGATATATGATGGACTGATTGAGATGAGAGAAGCTGGTATGAACTCGACCTCTCTTGTTTTTGTAAATATGATTAGTTCATCGTTCCTGATTCAGCCTATTATGAATGAAACATGTTTGCAATGACAATTAGAGATTATATTTGCTTATGCCATGCTTAATTAGCTAGGAGTTTATAATGGTTTACCTTGCATGCCAACATGCTATTAAAATGGTTGTGATGTGGTATGATAGGGTGGTATCCTCCTTTGAACGATTCGAGTGACTTGACTTGGCACATGTTCACGCATGTAGTTGAAACAAAATCAACATAGCCTCCACGATATTTATGTTCATGGTGAATTATATCCTACCCATGCTTGCACTCAATGTTATTAATTTTAATGCATGTTCATGACTGTTGTCGCTCTCTAGTTGGTCGCTTCCAAGTCTTTTTCTAGCCTTCACTTTTACTAAGCGGGAATACTGTTTGTACATCCACTTCCATAAACCCTCAAAGTTATTCCATATGAGTCCACCATACCTTCCTATATGCGGTATCTACCTGCCGTTCTAAGTAAATTTGTATGTGCCAAACTCTAAACCTTCAAATGAAATTCTGTCTTGTATGCTCAAATAGCTCATGTATCAACTAGGGTTGTCTGTATCTTCCATGCTAGATGGGTTATTCTCAAGAGGAGTGGACTCCGCTCCTCACTCACGAGAAAATGGCTGGTCACCGGGATGCCCAGTCCCATGCTCAAATCAAAATAATTGCGAACAAAACTCCCCCAAGATTGTTGTTAGTTGGAGGCACCCGTTGTTTCGGGCAAGCCATGGATTTATGCTTGTTGGTGGAGGGGGAGTATAAACTTTACCATTCTGTTTGGGAACCGCCTATAATGTGTGTAGCATGGAATATATCGAGATCTCTCGGTTGTTATGTTGACAATGAAAGTATACCACTCAAAATATTATTTACCTCTATTTCAAAAATTGAGCTCTAGCACCTCTACAAACCCATGCTTCCCTCTGCGAAGGGCCTATATATTTACTTTTATGTTGAGTCATCCTCCTCTTATTAAAAAGCACCAGCTGGAGAGCACCGATGTCATTTGCATCCATTACTATTAATTTATATTGAGTATGACTATGATTGGATCTCTTTTACCATGAATTACAATGTTTAGTCAGTCCTTGATCTTCAGAGGTGCTCTACATTTATGTTTTGCGGTCTCAGAAAGGGCTAGTGAAATACCATCTTGTTATCATATTATGATTGTTTTGAGAAAGTGTTGTCATCCGAGTTTTATTATTATTGCTCGCTAGTTGATTATGCCATTGATATGAGTAAACATGAGACCTAAATGTTATTGTGAATATGGTTAGTTCATAATCTTTGCTGAAAACTTGAATGCTGGCTTTATATATTTACAACAACAAGAGCAAACAGAGTTTGTAAAAGTTTTTTCTTTATCACTTTCGGTTTGTCAACTGAATTTCTTGAGGACAAGCAAAGGTTTAAGCTTGGGGGAGTTGATACGTCTCCATCGCATCTACTTCTCCAAACACTTTTGCCCTTGTTTTGGACTCTAACTTGCATGATTTGAATGGAACTAACCCGGACTGACGTTGTTTTCAGCAGAATTGCCATGGTGTTATTTTTGTGCAGAAATAAAAGTTCTCGGAATGACCTGAAACTTCACGGAGAATATTTTTGGAATTAATAAAAAATACTGGCGAAAGAATCAAGGCTAGGGGGCCCACACCCTGTCCACAAGGGTGGGGGCACGCCCCCTGCCTCGTGGGCCGCCTGAGGCTCCGCCGACCTCAACTCCAATCCATATATTCCGTCTCGCGGAAGAAAAAAATCAGAGAGGAGTTTCATCGCGTTTTACGATACGGAGCCGCCGGCCAAGCCCTAATCTCTCTCGGGAGGCTGATCTGGAGTCCGTTTGGGGCTCGGAGAGGGGGATTCGTCGTCGTCGTCATCATCAACCCATTCCTCCATCACCAATTTCATGATGCTCACCACCGTGCGTGAGTAATTCCATCATAAGCTTGCTGGACGGTGATGGTTGGATGAGATTTACCATGTAATCAAGTTAGTTTGTTAGGGTTTGATCCTAGTATCCACTATGTTCTGAGATTGATGTTGCTATGACTTGCTATGCTTAATGCTTGTCACTAGGGCCCGAGTGCCATGATTTCAGATCTGAACCTATTATGTTTTCATGAATATATGTTGTTTGATCCTATCTTTGCAAGTCTATAGTCACCTATTATGTGTTATCATCCGACAACCCCGAAGTGACAATAATCGGGATACTTCTCGTGATGACCGTTAGTTTTGAGGAGTTCATGTATTCACTATGTGCTAGTGCTTTGTTCCGTTCTCTATTAAAAGGAGGCCTTAATATCCCTTAGTTTCCGTAAGGACCCGCTGCCACGGGAGGGTAGGAAAAAAGATGTCATGCAAGTTCTTTTCCATAAGCACGTATGACTATATACGGAATACATGCCTACATTACATTGATGAATTGGAGCTAGTTCTGTGTCACCCTATGTTATAGCTATTACATGAGGAATCGCATCCGACATAATTATCCATCACTGATCCAATGCCTACGAGCTTTTCACACTACTGGAATAAGCTAATTTGCCATCTGCCAGCTCTTTGCCGTCTGCTAGCTGACGGCAAAGAAGCTCTTTGCCATCAGCTACCTAAAAGCAGACGGCAAAGAAATGGCAGACGCCAAAACAGGTCTTTGCCATCTGCGAGCTCTTTGCCGTCTGCTAGCAGACGGCAAAGAATCTTTGCCATCCGCTGGCAAACGGCAAAGAGAGAGGTGGCCCCCACCCTCCGCCCGTTTGGAAAAACTTAACGCCCCACCTCTTTGCCGTCTGCTAGCAGACGGCAAAGAGACAAAAAGGCGGATGGCAAAGAGGAGAGTACCTAACGGCCCGTACCCCCCCCCCCCCGCCCGTTACTCTCTGTTCTCTCCCTCTCTCTCCTCCCCGACGCGCCCCGCCACCACATCCCACCCCACCGCCGCCGCCGACGCCCGACGCCGCCCCGTCGCCCCGCCACCCGCCGCCCGGCGCCGCCACGTCCCCCCCGTCGCCCCCCACCCCTCCGCCCTGTCGCCCCCTCCGCCCCGTCGCCCCCACCCCTCCGCCCGGCCAGCGCCACCCCGCCGCCCCTCCGTCGGCGAGCGCCACCCGCCGCCCCTCCGTCGGCGAGCGCCCCGCCGCCCCTCCGTCAGCGAGCGCCCCTCCGCCGCCCCTCCGTCGGTGAGTGCCCCACCCCTGCCGCAGGTGAGCCCCACCCCTCTTCTCCTTTTTTTTCTGTTTTTTCTATTTTTAGTTTAGATTACTTTTAGTTTAGTTTTAGATTTAGTTTAGTTTAGTTTTTTAGTTTTAGATTTTTTTTCTGTTTTTTAGTTTAGATTACTTTTAGTTTAGTTTTAGTTTTGTTTTAGGTTACTTAGTGCTAGGTTTAAGAAGAGGAAAAAGGAGAAGAAGAAGAAGAAGAAGAAGAGGAGGAGGAGGAGGAGGAGAAGAAAGAAGAAGAAGAAGAAGACGACGAAGAAAGAGGAGTGGAGGAGGAGGAGGAGGAGAAAGCTAGAGGAGAGGAGGAGAAGAAGAAGACCACCGACACCCCGACCCCGACCACCGACACCCCGACACCTGACACCCCGACCACAGACACCCCGACCTCGACGACCGACACCCCCACCCCGACGCGACACCCCGACACGACACCCCGACCCCGACACGACACCCCGACACGACACCCCGGCACGACACCCCGACACGACACGACACGACACCCCAACACGACACGACACCCCGACCCCGACACGACACCCCAACACCGACACCCTGACACCACACCCACCCTTACCCCGACACCGACACGGCACCCCGACCCCGACCCGACACCCCGACCCGACACCCCGACCCCGAGACCCCGACCCCGTGCCTGACCCGACACCCCGACACCGACACCGACCCGGCATCCCGACCCCGAGACCCCGACCCCGACCCCGACGCCGAGACCCCGACCCCGAGCCTTACCCGACACCCCGACCCCGACACCGACACGGCACCCCGACCCGACACCCCGACCCCGAGACCCCGACCCCGACCCCGAGACCCCGACCCCAAGCCTGACCCGACACCCCGACCCCGACACCGACACGGCACCCCGACCCCGACCCGACACCCCGACCCCGACACCGACACGGCACCCCGACCCCGACCCGGGACCCCGACCCGACACCCCGACCCCGACACCCTGACCCCGACCCCGACACCCCGACCCCGAGCCTGACCCGACACCCCGAATCCGACACGGCACCCCGACCCCGACCCGACACCCGACCCCGAGACCCCGACCCCGACCCCGACACGGCACCCCGACACCGACACGACACCCCGACCCCCGACACCTCCCGAAAAGGTGTTCTTTGGCCTTCGAGAAGCCGACGGGGTCATATATTTGTGAATTATTAGTTAGGTCATATATTTTTCGATTTTGTTATGAAAAACATCATATATAATTGTGTTGATCGGGTAGTTTTAAATGTGCAGTTGTTTCATCGCTGCGAGGTTTGGTGTTCGACGACCTCGCCGTGCGTTTGACGAGCTCTGCCCCTTCGTTCGTGGGTGAGCACAAATGACATGTCCTCCTCCCCCATTAATTATTTGATCTATTCCGATGAAACTTGATAGCTAGCTATATATGTGTCTTGAATCATCAGTATGCGTAACCAATATGTGTCTCCCGTTCGAAAGCGTCATAGTTATAAATATGCATGCATTTGCATATTTATAACCTTGATTCTTTCGAATTGTCCAACGCTATCCATGGACAGCCCGAGTATGTTTAGATTGGGTTCGTTTTCCCATATGCTTTGCTCCGGATCCGACGCATAAATTTCGTCAGTGCCTCCCCTGTTGTTCTCCGGGTACACATCCTCTCTGTTTATTGCAGAGACGTGTATCAGGAGAACAGCGGGGAGGTGCTGCCGAAATTTTGCGTAGGATCCGGAGCATAGCATGGGAAAATGAACCCAATCTAAACATACTCGGGTGGGATTAGGACCTATCATTACCTATTAGAGTGTAGGTTGCATGGACGTAATAAAATTGACAAAGTAGATCAACTGATGAATATATACATGGTGAATTATATATATATATATATATTTGTTGTGTGTCTAGTAGCTCTGAAAGTCAAGATGAGTGATCGTGCGTGGATGTACACCGGTCACACTGGTCAGAACAAATGGAGCACTGAATGGTTCACAAAAACCAAGGGGTTTGTGCGAGCCGCATTTGCAAATGGCCAGAGGAAAACCTGGTGCCCCTGTTTACGGTGCGGCAATTGGGAAAAGAGGACAGAGGCTGAAATGGGCAAACACCTGCAGAAGAGTGGTTTTACGCCCGATTATACGGTGTGGACATTTCATGGTGAGTCTGCCCAACGTGACCGAGCTGAGGTGGATCGTCGTCGCACCGACGAGCATGGTACCGGGATGGAAAACATGGTGCAAGACTTCGATGATGCTCGGGATTCGGACGAGGAGATGGAGGAATCTGCAAAGGCCTTCAATGAAATGTTGGAGTCTTCAAAACGTCCGCTCCATGAGCACACTGAGCTTTGTCAGTTGGATGCCATCTCACAAGTAATGGCTCTGAAGGCTCAGTTCAACTTGGGCAGAGAATGCTACGATGCAATGATGACAGTATTTGGACGCTTTCTACCCAAAGGCCATGTAATGCCTGCAAACCTGTACCAGTCGGACAAAATCCTCCGTGCACTGAAGATGCCCTATGATAAGATACATGCCTGTGAGAAAGGATGTGTCTTGTTTAGGCTTGACTATGCGGACTTGAACTATTGTCCCATTTGCAAGTCTTCCAGGTATGTTGTGGTAGACAACGGTATGGGTGAGAAGACACAGACCAAAATCCCCGTTAGTGTTCTTCGGTATATGCCAATCGTACCAAGACTTCAACGTCTTTTCATGGTCGAAGAGACGGCCAGACAGATGACATGGCACAAAACGGGCAAAAGAACCGAACTAGATGCAGATGGGAATCTGATGATTGTACACACATCGGATGGTGTTGCGTGGAAAAAGTTTGATGAATTACATGGTGACAAAGCGGCAGATCCGAGGCATCCTCGAGTCGGCATCAGCACGGATGGGTTCAGTGTGTTTGGTATGACGGCAGCCCAATACAGTTGTTGGCCCGTATTTGTCTTTCCACTCAATCTCCCCCCCGGACAGATTATGCAAAGAAAGAACATTTTCCTGACGTTGATAATTCCAGGGCCCAACTATCCGGGGAAAAATATGAATGTGTACATGCAGCCGCTTAAGGACGAATTGCAAGAAGCCTGGGATAATGGGTTCAAGACATACGACGCCTATAGCAAACGGAACTTCATAATGCGTGTCTGGTACATGTACTCGACGCATGACTTGCCGGCGTATGCGCTATTCGTTGGCTGGTGTGTGCATGGAAGGTTCCCGTGCCCCACATGCAAGGGAGCTCTTGAGTTTCGTTGGCTTCAGGCCGGTCGCAAGTTTTCTTGCTTCGACATGCATAGACAGTTCCTGAATCCTCGCCATAAGTTCAGGAAAGACAAGAAGAACTTCATCAGAGGTAGAGTTGTCAAAAACTCTGCACCACCTGCATTGACAGGCCAACAGACCCTGGATCAGTTAAACGCTCTCGAGCCAGATCCAGAGCGTCCAGGGTACTTCAAGGGGTATAATTCTAAGCACGCCTGGACTCACAAAACATGCTTATGGGATCTGCCTTACTTCAAAGACCTCCTTTGCCCACACAACATCGACGTGATGCACACTGAGAAGAATATCGCCGAGGCACTTTTTGGTACATTGTTCGGCATAGATGGGAAGTCAAAGGATAATACTAAGGCTAGAGTCGATCTGGAGGCGCTATGTGATAGGCCGTTACAAAACATGAAAGAACCGAAAGGAAAGCAGAACTGGACGAAGCCAAAGGCATGGTTCAATCTTGGAAGGCCAGCTATGAGGGAAATTATCTTGTGGGTGAAAATGCAGTTGATGTTCCCCGATGGGTATGCAGCGAATCTACAGAGGGGAGCCAGTCTTGATAAATTGAAGATATTTGGTCTCAAGAGTCATGATTGGCACATATGGATTGAGCGGGTAATGCCGGTGATGTTGCGTGGCTTCATCCCTGAGGATGAATGGCTAGTACTGGCAGAACTCAGCTATTTCTTCCGTGTTCTTTGTGCGAAAGAACTATCGCCTGGCGTGCTAGAAGAAATGGAAGAGTTGGCGCCGGAGTTGATCTGCAAGTTAGAGAAGATCTTTCCACCGGGCTTCTTTAATCCAATGCAACATTTGATTTTGCATCTCCCGACCGAGGCAAGATTGGGGGGGCCCGTGCAAAATCGTTGGTGCTACCCAACTGAGAGGATGCAGAAGACGCTTCGACAAAAATGTAAAAATAAACGTAGAATTGAAGCATCGATGGCTGAGGCATTCATCACTGAGGAGGCGGCAAACTTCGTGACAGCACACTACGAAGCCAAAAATCGTCATTTGCATAATCCGAAGCCTCGGTACAATGCTGACGACCCTAAAAAGGGTGGATCCAACCTCAGCCTATTCAAAGGGAATCTCGCACCAGCCAGTGTTTCAAATCCAGTATCTTTGGATAACGAACAATGGCGGACCATTTCGTTGTATATCTTCAACAACCTGATAGAAGTGCGGCCGTACATCGAGTAAGTTCTCGGTACATAGTTTCGCAACTTCTATTTCCTTTGAACTGCTCTTATTCCTGGATATTTCATACAGTCGATACGTCGCCTTATTCTCGTATGGAGCGGTGATCCAAAAGGATTCTGTCGAAGAGTATGAGCTTCTCGCAAAGCAAGGAGGCGGCTATCCCGGTTTCATCTCTTGGTTCAAACAAACGGTAATTTCTATTAGACAATTTCATTTCATTCGCTAATTTGTGCGTAATGCAACAATCCTTTCATATTAAACTTGTAGGCTAATTCAGAGTCTATGGACGCCGAATTGAGACAAGTCGCTAATGGTTTTGACTATAAGGTCCGTTCATTTGACAAATACGACATCAACGGGTATCGCTTTCGTACCTATGGCAAAGAGCTATCTATGGCCGACCGAAAGTCTACAAATTGTTGTGTATCTGCTATCGGCGAAGGAGGTACCGAGTATTATGGGAGAGTTGAAGCAATTTATGAACTTCTATTCTATGGTGAAAACCCACCGAATGTCGTAGTCTTCAAATGTTATTGGTTTCAGCCGAAGGAGACTAGAAGGACTCATGAACATATAGGGCTAGTTGAAATCAACCAAAGCACCCATTTAGATGTTCCTGATGTCTATATTACGGCTCAACAGGCGACCCAAGTATTCTATCTACCGTGGGCCTGCCAAACTAATCCAAATCTGAAAGGTTGGGATGTCGTTTATGAAGTGCCGCCACGTGCTAGACTATCTCCCCCAAAGGAAGAGGATTATGAACCTCACATTAACCCAGACACATATGAAGGAGAATTCTTCGAAGAGACACGTCTTTCCAAAAAGCGTTTCAAGAACCGCTATACTTCACCCCAAAACATTGAAGTAGACAGCGACAGTGAATCCGACATCACCCCAGAGGAGGAACAAGAAGAGCCGGAACAAGAAGAGGTTACTGCTGCGGATGACCTGTCATTGCTTGACCGATTACGTCAAGGTGGCCTTCCACATGTTGATGCCACTGAACCCTATGAGCCCGTCATTGATTATAGTGATGATGATGATTATGCATTTATTGATGATACTGATCGAGATTATTAGTAGTGTCAGGTATTAAATTTTTTTATGTTGTACTTGATGATGATACACATATTATTATTCATGTCGGTCTTTTTTTATGTTGTACTAATTTCGTTTACTGTTTGTCATGGCAGGTGTTGAAAGATGGTGGGCGCTGGTCGGGAGCGCGCTAAGGCCCCTTCTTCGTCGGCGCGTGGTCTGAGGTCTTCCATTCCAGACGCACCTCTCCGCCGAGCGTTGCTGGACAGTATGGCCACACCGCCGGGCCCTTCTTCGTCGACCGCGGTGCCCAGCAGGGGACGAGGTAGGAAGAGAGGAGGTGGGGCACGTGGTCGCGGGAGAGGAGGTAGGGTGACTGCTATGGCGCCTTCCTCGCCGCCACCCCCAGCCGTTTCACCCGAGCACGTGACTGCTAGGGTGGACTCGTCCGAGGAGGAGGCTGCACGGACTCCGGTCCACGAGCCTCCGGTCCACGGGTCTTGGGCCCACGAGCCTCGGGTCGACTGGCCTTCGGCCCACGAGAGTTCGGCCCACGAGACCCCGGAGGAGCACACGTCCGGATGGGGTACCTGGCCGGATCAGCCCGAGGAGCCGAGTGGCCATGCTGATGATGGCGGGGAGCCGACTGATTTTGAGGAGGAGGGGGGCACCGTCTACCAGCGTGGTGCTACTCGGCTCCCGTCCGTGCCGGCGACCCGCGAGCAGAGGTGGTTGATTTTCCCTGATGGGGAGAGGTACGTAAGTGCATTTAATATTTTTGTACCTTCTGCATTCACGTTTCTTCAAATAACTAATGCGTTGGCCTTGTCATGCTGCAGGGGTTGGGACCACCATCATAGTGTCCGCCGGCCCAACTCCGTCCTTGGAGTTCTTTGCCGGCAAAACTTCCCGGGGTTTGTCACGTTGCCTGGTGAGGGTCGGCTTCCAGAGCTTGGATTGAGCTGGGAGCACTACGTGGCTGCCCCGGCCCCGCCGGATGAGATTATCGACGGTGTCGTGTGCGACACGAGGGCAGACATGGTGATCAGAAAGTTCTGGGTAATTTCTCCTTTACACATTTAAAAATCTTCAACTAGCTAGTTATTAATTGTACTAATCAATATTGTCTCATTTGATTGCAGACATTCTACAGGTGTGAGGAGGGATACGAGGAGGACGCGGCACATGTTATCGAGAACGTCTGCAAGCGCCTACTACAGAACTTACGGCACGAGGCTCGGGTGCAGGCTGTTCGAGACTACTACGCCTTGCGTGGTATCAAGAAGACCAAGCCGGCGTGCCGCGATAAGTTCCTGAGTAAGGAGCAGTACATGAAGGTAATTCTTAAGGCCTTCTACTTAAGTTCCTTCATTTAGTAATTCTTAGCCGTAGCGCTCAAGTTTCTATTTGCTAACTTAGGCGCCTCCGAGATGGTGTGCGGATCGGATGGATTGTTGGGAGGTGTTGGTCAATGAGTGGTGCTCAAAGGAATGGCTAGCCCTCCACAACGAGGCCAAGGACAAACGTGCCCAAATGGAAGGTGTGCCACACCATCAAGGCAGCTCCAACTTATATCAGTTCGGGCGGAACTGGGTATGTGGTTTGCTTCATGATTCATGCAATTCATTCATCATGCTAGCTTGAGCCCTTTAATTACTAATTTACATTGTTTCTCTCTTTCAGGCACGCCACAATAAGGTGGATAAGGTGCCAGAGGTGTACGACCTGTATGCCATGGCCCACACTGCCTCTTTCAAGAAAGTCAAGGCTTTCTCTCAGTCTGACCTCGATGATGCAAACAACTTCACCAACATCTCCTCCCACAACAAGCTCGTGAGATATAGAGATGAGGGGAAGGCGAGGAAAGGGGAGGACTTTAACCCGAGCCAGGGTCCCATTGATCCAGAGCTGGTGATGATATCTGGTGGCGGGAGGTCCCATGGCTCCATAGCCATTGGAGATGGACTTATCCGTTGTCCTAGCACTCTCCCGGAGATCAAGGCGCGCCAGTCGAGCTCCGCTCCTGAGATAAGGCCTCGTGAACGGCCAGTGCAACTCGCCATCAAGGTTAGTGATACGTACTCAGCTATCTTTCTCCATTACATTGTGTGCGCTTCCATCAATGATTACAAAGGGTCATGTGAGTGGTGTTGCAGGCTGCTATACAGAGTGAGAGAGATAGAACGGAGAAACTTCTGGCGGAGGCGGCGGAGAGGCAGCGGGAGTTGGAGGAGAGGACGACAAAGATGATGGAGGAGGAGAGGGCACGGAATGACATGCAGGCAAGGGCCATGTACGAGCTCCTTGTGGTAAGTTTCTTCTGCAGATTAGCCAAAACATTCATGTAGTGTTTGTCTCATTACTAACTAGTATGACTGAGTCGTCAAAACCAAATGTGCAGTCTGTGTGCGAGAAGACCGGTCAGACCGCTCCGCCGATGCCAGTGATTGCTCCTGGGACCACGGTGAGTTTAATTTGAATGGACATTACTTGCTAGTCTTAACATTTGAGTGTCATCATGCTAACAAGACATTGGAAATGATCTTTGGTGCAGCGTAACTCCAGACAAGCATCGCACGATCCTTCTCCAGCTACCGACACGAGCCAGCCCGCTCCTACACCTCCTGGATCATGGTAAGTTTATCTAGTGTTTTGCTTAACACATGCATAAAGACCTAGACTTAGCTTTATTTCCTCCAATGCTTACCATAATGACCTAGACTTAGCTTCTTCTCCTCCAAAATGACTTAATAAGCTTACTGACCTCCAAAACCATCCATTTTACCTAAGTTAGCTCTAAAACGATCTGTACTTAGCTTACTTATGTCAAAAATTGCATAATTAGCTTAGTTAGCTCATAAACGATCCATTTTACCTAAGTTAGCTCTAAAATGACCCATTTTACCTTGGTTACCTTATAAATGATCCAGTTCATCCAAGTTAGCTCAAAAATGACCCATTTTACCTAGATTAGCTCCTAAATGATCCATTTTACCTACGTTAGCTTTAAAATGACCCATTTCACCTAGGTTAACTCCAAAATGACCCATCTTACCTAGGTTATCTCATAAACGATCCATTTCAACTAATTTAGCTCATAAACGATCCATTTCACCAAGTTAGCTCAAAAACAATCCATTTCACCTAAATTAGCTCTTAAATGATCCATTTCACCTAAGTTAGCTCAAAAAGATCCATTTCAACTAAATTAGCTCATAAATGATCCATTTCACCTAAGTTAGCTAAAAAACGATCGATTTCAACTAAGTTAGCTCATAAATGATCCATTTCACCTAAGTTAGCTAAAAAACGATCCATTTCACCTTAGTTACCTAAAAAACGATCCATTTGACCTTAGTTAGCTCATAAACGACCCATTTCAACTAAGTTAGCTCATAAATGATCCATTTCACCTTAGCTAGCTCATAAACGACCCATTTCAACTTAGTTAGCTCATATATGATCCATTTCACGTAAGTTAGCTCATAAATGACATACTCTTCTTGTTCTAGTCTTCTTCTTGTTCTACTCTTGTTGTTCTAGTCTTCTTCTTGTTCTACTCTTCTTGTTCTAGTCTTCTTATTCTAGTCACCTATTTCTAACTTTCTTATTTTTCATTTTGCAGTTTTCATTCACTTGACGAAAGCTTGCATAGATGGAGTGCTCCTTATCCCTTTCTCTGTTTCTTTTGTATCGTTGAACTATGCATGTATCGTTGGATGAAACTATTGTAATATATATGGTTGGATGCCTCTATGTTGAACTTGCTATGTATGATGGAACTATGCATGGAACTTGGTATGGTTGGATGGAACTATGCATGTATGATGAAGTTATGTGTTGGATATCTTATATGTTTGCTCTGTAATTGCCTTGTGAAATATATCTATATATGTCATATATATTTGCTGTGAAAATTGTTGGATTTAATAAAAAAAGAAAAAAGAGCCAATATCCAGGCTCTTTGCCGTCTGCCACCGACGGCAACGGGCTCTTTGCCGTCTGCCGCGGACGGCAAAGAAGACACGTGCCATCCAGCTGTGCTTCCTGGGAGCTGACCCATTTGGTCAATTTGCCTACAGTGGCAGACGGCAAAGAGTAAACGATTTTGCCGTCAGCAGCGGACGGCAAAGGCCTGCCATGTAGTGACGTGTAGATGACATCATACGGCGGACGGCAAAGACACTAGAAAGTTTGCCGTCAGCGGCGGATGGCAAAGGCCTGCCGTTAGCCACTTAACGGACTGACAGCGCAATTATTACCGTCCGCTCTCTTTGCCGTCCGCGGCAGACGGCAAAGGGCCTTTGCCGTCAGCCGCCAGGAAGCAGACGGCAAAGTAGCTCTTTACCGTAGCCTACTTTGCCGGAGCCTTTTGCCATCCGCGGCTGACGGCAAAGGTCTTTGCCATTCGCCATTCATGCCTTTGCCGTCCGCCGTGGTGTCACATCTTGTGTTTCGCTTATTTACTTTTCCGTTGCTATTGTTACAATCACTACAAAACCCAAAAACATTACTTTTGCTATCTTTACCTTTATTATCATACTACTTTGCTACTAAATACTTTGCTGCAGATACTAAGTTATCCAGGTGTGGTTGAATTGACAACTCAACTGCTAATACTCAAGAATATTCTTTGGCTCCCCTTGTGTCGAATCAATAATTTGGGTCGAATACTTTACCCTCGAAAGCTGTTGCGATCCCCTACACTTGTGGGTTATCAAGATCCTAGAAATTTTAAGCAACTCAAGGACCCATAGAGAGAGTTGGAGGTTTCACAAAATTCATATTTGAGTTTTATTCAAATTTGAAGAAAGGATCAATTTGATTTTTATTATTGTTATCTCCAAATAAATGAGAGAAGATAATGTCACTTCTTCAAATTAAGAGAAATATTGGAGAAATAATTTTAAAAATCAAATTATGATTTTTCTAGTATTTTATTTTGCTATTTTATTTTTTTAGAAAAATATGCATTTTTGAAAATTGCATTTTAGGCGAGAGAATTGTTCACTTTGTTCTACATATTCCATTTAGACGATGAAAATTGTTTTCGGCATTTTTTAGATATTTTATTTTATTAGGATTTTCTTTTTGGGAGAAAACTATTTTAAAAAAAAGTTTCCCGGACCGACTGGGCCGAAGCCCAGTCGGTCCACTACCGCGCGCCGCCGCCTTCCCCGCCGTCGTGCCACGCACGGACGCTGAGGGGAGTCCGAGTCAGACTCCTCCCCGGGACGGCCCCCTCCCCAAGCAAGCCATCGCCCCGCCCCTTTATAAGCATGCCCCCTAGGACCCCAAGCCGTCGTGCGCCGCCGCCTGCCCTCACCGATGCCGCCTCTCGCCGTCGCCGCTGCTCCGCCGACGCCGCCACGCCGCGCCCGCGCCGCCGCCACCGCGCACCGCCGCACCACCGTTCGCCGCGGACGCCGCCGCCTGCCGTTGCCGCTGCTACCGTCGGGTTTTTTCTCCCGAACCGGTATGAACCGGAGCCGGGTTTTTTTTAGGTTTTACGGTTTTGTTTTAGATCGGTTTTCATCAGTTTATTTTCTTTAGCGGACGTTCGTCCGTTCGTTCGTTTTAACGAACGTTGTTCGCCGGTTAGGTTCAGACAGCGAACTTCGTTCGTTAGTCTTTTATTTTTATTTTTATTTTCGGCCAGGGACTTATCCGCAATTATTTTTATCGTGATTCAGCCCCTGACTTTCAAACTAGTATACTTTTTACTCGTTTGTCCAAATTAGATGAAACCAACGCAAAAATATTCGTCTCGAAGCCCTCTTTCCAGTATATCAACTTGAACATGATTTTGGTACTGTAAAATTTGACTTTAGTCTATATTAGTAAACAATCTTGTTTCATTCGTATTTTGAGTTTCGTTGCTCCGTTTGAGTTGAATCTTTTTGCAAACCGTAGCTAATCACATGTACTTTCTGTTAAGAACTAATTCACATGTTAATAATGCTGTTAGGTTTTTACTCTTGTTAGTTTAAGCCGTTGCTTGTTTCGGATTCGATTGGGATCTTTTCTTGGTTTCTCCCGTGTTTCGTTTGAGTGATTGCTCATGTATGCTACTGTTTGTCTACGCTAGATTACCCGGAGTGCGGAGCTTGTTACTACGAATCTCTAGAGTTTGCAGATCATGAGAAAGGCAAGTTACACTTTGATCATACTCTTTTATACCTAGTTTTTACTATGCATTATTTCTGCCCCAGAAATATTTGCATTGGTAGGATTGGGAACATGTGGTTTTGGTTGTAGTGTCTGAGGTAGGAACCTAATACCTTTTGTTGACCCCGAGAATATACGTTATACTTATTATTGCTTAGCCATGCCCGTAGACGGGGATTGGATCGTGATTCACACATGGAAGTTTGAGAGTTATTTTAATTGGATAACATTAAGGTGGCTACTTTAATACAAAATCTGGGTGGATTGGTTGAGGCACCTGGAGTAACCAGTGTTGTCTGTTTTTGGAAATCCCGGAGTACCCGTGTGATTATCCTATGGAATGCCACCCGGGCCCAAAGGGATCATAAGATTATTCATGCTAGAAACTTCCGTGTGCAGCCACAAGCCATTATGGGCTCTGGCATAGGTGAGTAAGTTGCGTGAGCTCTTGAAGAGGTAGACTAGCAGATGTAGAGGGTTGTAGGTGGTACTATCTACCCGGAGTAGAGAGTTAATGCTTCAGGAAGGCTATGTCTCGATCATTCGATCATGGATGCGGTCAATTCTTGTGGGGAAAAGTGCGGAAACCTCTGCAGAGTGTATAAACTAATCATGGTTAGCCGTGTCCCCGGTTATGGACGTTTTGAGTATCTAGTACTTGAATCTATTGATGTGATCTCAACACGTTACTTTAATTAATTTTGATGTTGGGTTAATGATCATACTTTTAATTGGAATTTGAGTTAGGGTTACCTTCTCAAATAATGGGCAACATGGGAGTAGTTAAATAAATTTATTCCTTTGTTGTAGGGAAAAACTAGCTTTATGCAAAATCATGAAACTTACAGCCTCCACCAGCCAAATATTGCATGTACATGTAGTCTTTGCATTATCATTGCTTTACAGTGTAACTATGCCAGCATATTCCATGTGCTGACCTGTTTCGGGCTGCAACGTCTTATATTGCAGACTACTCAAACGATGAATAAGGTGCGATAGGTCGTTGTTTTGCACTCAGCTGTGTCGTTGGAGTTGATGGGCTCATTTACCTTCGAAGCTTCCATTGTTATCTAGTTTAGATGGCCTTCAGCCATGATTATTTATGTAATAGTACTCTGTCGATGTACTAAAGTAGGGGCACTCCTTTGTACCCCTTACTTGTGCGTGGGCAGTCAGAGCCATGGGCCGAAGCCACACTTAGCAGGGCAAAAGGGAAGAGTCGAAGCCGCAAGATGGTCAAATCAACGCCAAAGAGCGAGACCACAGAGAGCAGATGGACGAAGAAGGTTTCCCCGCCAAGACCTTTGTCGGGGCAGCCTCACCAGCCCCAGCAAGAACCTTGCCGGGGCGGCTCGCCCACACCAGCGGAGTGAGCCACCCTTGAACCCACGGTCTCCAACACCATCAACCACGTTGGGCCAGGGCTCGGGAGGCACCTCCATGGGGGCATGCAGATCTTTGTGAAGACAAAGAATATTTAAGATCAGATGAGGATTGGAAGGCAACGATCCTCGACCGGATCCTTGCCGAGGAAACCCACAAGATCCCCGGTGTGACGCCCCCGATTTGACCGTACACTAATCATGCACGCAAATGTGTACGACCAAGATCAGGGACTCACGGGAAGATATCACAACACAACTCTAAAACATAAATAAGTCATACAAGCATCATAATACAAGCCAGGGGCCTCGAGGGCTCGAATACAAGTGCTCGATCACAGACGAGTCAGCGGAAGCAACAATATCTGAGTACAGACATAAGTTAAACAAGTTTGCCTTAAGAAGGCTAGCACAAACTGGGATACAGATCGAACGAGGCGCAGGCCTCCTGCCTGGGATCCTCCTAACTACTCCTGGTCGTCGACAGCGGCCTGCACGTAGTAGTAGGCACCTCCAGTGTCGTAGGTGTCGTCGTCGACGGTGGCGTCTGGCTCCTGGACTCCAGCATCTGGTTGTGACAACCAGATGGAAAAGAAAAGGGGGAAAAGAGGGAGAGAAGCAACCGTGAGTACTCATCCAAAGTACTCGCAAGAAGGAGCTACACTACATATGCATGGGTATATGTGTAAAGGGGCATATCAGTGGACTGAACTGCAGAATGCCAGAATAAAAGGGGGATAGCTAGTCCTGTCGAAGACTACGCTTCTGGCCATCTCCATCTTGCAGCATGTACAAGAGAGTAGATTGAAGTCCTCCAAGTAGTATCGCATAGCATAATCCTACCCGGCGTTCCCCTCCTCGTCGCCCTGTTAGAGAGCGATCACCGGGTTGTATCTGGCACTTGGAAGGGTGTATTTTATTCAGTATCCAGTTCTAGTTGTCATAAGGTCCAGGTACAACTCCGGGTCGTCCTTTTACCGAGGGACACGGCTATTCGAATAGATAAACTTCCCTGCAGGGGTGCACCACATAACCCAACACGCTCGATCTCATTTGGCCGGACACACTTTTCTGGGTCATGCCCGGCCTCGTAAGATCAACGCGTCGCAGCCCCACCTAAGCACAACAGAGCGGTCAGCACGCCGGTCTAATCCTAAGCGCGCAAGGGTCTAGGCCCATCGCCCTATGCACACCTGCACGTTGCGTACGCGGCCGGAAGCAGACCTAGCCTAGTGGCGTTCCAGTCCAATCCGGCGCGCGCCACTCAGTCGCTGACGTCAAGAAGGCTTCGGCTGATACCATGACGCCGGGATACCCATAACTACTCCCGCGTAGATGGTTAGTGCGTATAGACCAAATGGCCAGACTCAGATCAAATACCAAGATCTCGTTAAGCGTGTTAAGTAACCGCGAACGCCGACCAGGGCCAGGCCCACCTCTCACCTGGGTGGTCTCAACCTGCCCTGTCGCTCCGCCACAAAGATCCACTTGCGGGTACTCCTACGAGCCGACCCGACTTTAGTCATCACATGTGTCATGTATGTAGTATATAAGTATATACCCGCGATCACCGCCCAGGTGATCACGGCCCGATAGTATAGCACAGCAGACGGACAAGAATGTAGGGCCACTGATGGAAATCTAGCATCCTATACTAAGCATGTAGGATTGCAGGTAAAGGTATCAACAGTAGTAGCAAGGATAGGCTATGCATCAGGATAGGATATCGAAAAGCAGTAACATGCTACACTACTCTAATGCAAGCAGTATAGAGAAGAATAGGCGATATCTGGTGATCAAGGGGGGGGCTTGCCTGGTTGCTCTGGCAAGTAGGAGGGGTCGTCAACTCCGTAGTCGAACTGGGCAGCAGCAGTGTCGGTCTCGTAGTCTACCGGAGAGAAGAGGGGGGAAGAAACAGTAAATACAATGCAAACATAAGCATGATGATGCGCGACATGACAATGAGCGGTGCTAGGTGTGTCCTAACGCGACAGTAGGTGGTACCGGCGAAGGGGGGAACATCCAGGAAGTATTCCCGATGTTTCGCGTTTTCGGACAGACGGACCGGAGGGGGAAAGTTGCTAGTTCGATAGGTTAGGGAGGTGTGGTGGACGAACGGACTGCGTATTCGGATTCGTCTCGTCGTTCTGAGCGACTTTCATATAGAAAGCATTTTCATCCGAGTTACGGTTTAAAAGATATGAATTTTCAAAGTTTATTTGAATTTCTGGAATTATTTGAATTAAGCAAAAATGAATTATGACGTCAGCATGAGGCAATGCTGACGTCAGCAGGTCAACAGTGCGACTGACCAGGTCAAACTGACCAGTGGGCCCCATCTGTCATAGACAGTGGGCTAACAGAAGATTAAACTAATTAATTTTTAGTTAATTAACTACTAGGCCCACCTGTCAGTGAGTGATTAGATTAATTAATTAGAGTTAATTATAAAAACATTTTTCTTTTCTTTTTCTTTTTAATTTTGCGGCGGGGCCCGCATGTCAGTGACTGGGCCTGCCCAGTCAGCAGTTGACTGGGTCAACCCAGTCAACTGGGACCCACGGGGCCCACTGGCAGTGGCCCTGGGGTGGCCCCAGGCCAGCCACGTTGGCGGCCGGCGCCGGAGCAACTCTGGCGACCAAAACAGCGGCGGTCCCTTGCCGGAGTTGGTCGGAAACGCGCAACGGGGCTCGGGGAGGAGCGGGGCTAGGCCCATTCGAAGGAGCTCGCAGCGCCGCATCCAGTGGTGGCCGGGGCTTCGCCGGACTTGGCCGGAATCGGCGCCGGCGAGCGGCGGAGGCGGCGGCGCGCACGGGTGCCCTATGGAAACGAGGCTACAGCGGGCTATCGAGCAAGCGGAGGGGCTGGGGGGCTTCTACGCGAGGTGGGGAGTGCAACGGGCTTGAGCCCGTGACCAAAAGGTCACCGGAGCCTTGCCGGCGGCGAGCTCCGCGGCGCGGCGTTCGGGCGCGCGTGGGGAAGCAGCTAGGGGGCGCACGAGAGAGAAAGGACAGGGGAGGAGGGGGAGAGGCTCACCGCGAGGCTGTAGGGGGACGGCAGCGTGCTCGGGGAGGCTCGTCGGAGGCGAAACGGGGCGGCGATCGACGGCGGCCGTGCGGGGAAGAAGAGCTCGGGGAGGTCGTTGCAGTGGCTCCGAGCTTCAACGGAGAGGCGGAGGTCGTGTAGTCGAGGGCGGCGACGGCGCACGACACGGCGAAGTGGCGATTGGGGCACGGTGGCCGCGGGAATGACGGTGAACGGCGGCGACCGCGTCGGGCGTGGGGAAGGAAGGAGCGGCGCGGATCTGGGGGGGAGAAGAGAGAGGCGCAGAGGCCGAGAGGAGAGCGGGGGCGAGTGGGAGAGAGGCCCGAGGAGGCGGGGGGTGCTGGCGCCCTTATCCTCCCCGTCGCCGGCGAGGTGGTGCGGCGGGGACTGCCCCTGTTCCGACCCCGGTCGGGGGAACAGGGCAGGGGGCGAGTGGGAGAGGTGGGCTGGGCCGGGGGTCGGCCCAGTTGGGCCAGGGGTGCTGTGGGGGGGCCTTTTTCTTTTTCTTTGTCTGTGTTCTTTTGCATTTTCTTTTTATTTATTTATTT
This sequence comes from Triticum aestivum, assembly GCF_018294505.1. Lineage (NCBI taxonomy): Eukaryota > Viridiplantae > Streptophyta > Magnoliopsida > Poales > Poaceae > Triticum > Triticum aestivum. The sequence continues at coordinate 613,980,343 of NC_057799.1, forward strand.
TCTTTTCTGTTTTATTTCATTTAAAAGTATTTAGGTATTTTATAACAATGTGTTTTCTCCACCATAATTACCAGTGTATTATTTGGCACCCACCGAACATTTTTGTTTGAATTTTTGAAAACTTTTATTTTCCACTTTAAATTTAATTGAAGTTTGAATTAGGAGTTTGAAAAGAAATGTGTTCCAAATGTGATCAAGCCCTGTTTAGCAACATGATTAGCTTAATCACAGAGGGTTACTGTAGCATGATTTTCGGGGTGTTACACCCGGCAAGATCCTTGCCGGGGATGACAGCGCGCCATGGCAAGACCCTTGCCGGGCCACCCGGCAAGGCCCTTGCCAAGGGCGTCGGCGGGGCAACTGCCAGGCCCGCACCAACCAAGTCTCTACCACCGTTCACATGCAGCTGCCAGCTCAACCAGCTGGGCAGGCACCTGCATGGCAACATGCATCTTCCAGGCCAACTCAGCACACGCCTGCGTGGCGGCATGCAGATCTTCGTGAAGGCTCCCCCACCGCGCCACTTGCCTGCCTACATGGCGCCGCATGCATCGCTGGCCAGGGTGCGTGTCGAAGCGAGGAGGAGCGGCGACGGACGGGACGGGCTTCGCCCCCGTCCCCGATAAAGCAAGAGGACACCTAAGCTACACATTAAATGCATCTTGTCCCATAATAGCTGGCGATAAGCTTAACCACAGTACCCCGATGCCACCTCCTGGTGCCACTGTGGCGATCCCTTTGCCTATAAAAGGAGACCCATGGCATCCAGGAAAAGGATTCGGCTCTTTGGAACCTCGCAGCCACCCTAGCTAGTTCAAGAGCTCAAGGGCACTCAATACATCCACCAAAGCAGGACTAGGGTTTTACGCATCCTCGCGGCCCGAACCTGGGTAAATGATCCTTGTTCTGATTGCTAATCCTGCTCTTCTCACAACCCTGCGCCCCGGCAACCGTAATAGGGATCCTCGTGATCCCACAGGTGTCGTTTCCCACCGACATCTTTGGCGCGCCAGGTAGGGGGGCGCAATTGTGAGAATCTGGTTTAACAGCCGGCCTAGTGGTTTCCCACGGCTGTGGTTACCGGAAGAGAAGGCAGCCAAGAGAGCGGCGTTGCCTGCGAGCACGAAGGATGTGAGGGTTGCTGTCCGGGCTGCTCAACAGCACCAGTGGCGTGCCGGAGGTGCCTGCCGGGGGCTGGCCGCTCGACGAAGTCCTGGCCCTCTTCGCCCTTTGGGCCAGCGTCTCCACGTCCCTGCGAGTTGAAGATGATTCGGAACGGGCGGCACCATTTGAGGGAATGGAGAAAGCAAAAAAGAAGAGAAGGGGGAAAGCAGAGCTTACTCTTCCTCCTCCTCCTCCTCTTCTGATGCCTTCCTCTTCCTCCTCCTCCTCCTCTTCTGATGCCTTCCTCTTCCTCTCCGGGCTGAGGGGTCCAAAGTCAAAAGCGATCCCCGTGCCAACGTCTGCTGGCGAGGGGGGAGGCAGTGGCTTCTGGGCACACTTGGATGATGAAGAAGCGGATGCCTTCTTCTTCGCCACCACGGCTTTCACCGCCTTCTTCGTCGCCGCAACCCTCCTCTGGCGCGCGGACGTCTCCTGGGCCTACCGCAGCTGCGCGGCCCGGCCGGGACGGACCGGCCCGCCGGAGGTGGCCCGCCGCAGGACTCGCCCCCTTCCAGTGACTGGGGGGTCGGCGGTCGCGGTCTCCACCCCCTCGTCCTCCTCCGACGACGAGTCGTCGACCATATCCTCGACGAGGGGAGCCCCGGTGCCGGCGCCGCCCACCTCCCCAGCGGCCGCCGCCCACTAGGCAAGCTCTCTTTCCTTCGCTTCCGCCGCGGCCTTGTTCTCCACGCCGCCGGCGCTGCCGGCCTCCTTGGCGAGCTCCGCCTCTGCCACCCTGGCGGCGATGTAGTCCAGTTCCGCCTGGGAGGTATCCTGGATGAGCCGCGGCTCAGTGGTGACATACCCCTCGTGCAAGGTGTCGAAGAATTCCTGCACCTGGAGCTCGTCTGGCTCGACCCATCTTGGGTCAAGGCCGTGCGCATTTAAGTCCGGCATCATGGCAATGATGTCAGACCGGCGAGAATTGTTGCACAGCGGGACCACTCCCGCCAGCAACTTGAAAAGGGGCCTTTCGCAACCTTGCCGGCCTTCGCGGCAGCCCTCGCAGCCTTGCCGGACCGCCCAACCTCGCCGTCACTATTAACCTCAAGCTGGAAGATCCGTTAGCAGAGATGGGCGTGCCTCATCACCGTCAGGTTGTGGTCAAGGCCGGGGCGGAGCCTCATGATGTCAGCGGGATTCGTAAAAAGCCAGGCCGGCCTCCCCTTGTTGTGCAGAGGAGCGATTCGGCGGCGGATGAAGTCCGCCCCGATCATTTCGAGGATGAGCCCGGCCTCGGTGAGCCGAAGGATCCTGGTGGTGGATCTCGTGAGCTTCTCGTCGTCGTCGTCGGCGTCCCTCTAGTCGTTTCCACGGACCGGCGGTGCCCGGCGAACCTCGCAGAATGCTGGTGGGTCCTCCTCCTCAATCCAGCACCACCGGCCCCGCCACTCTTCCCACCTCTCCTTCATGGCGCCCTCCGGGTACGTCCCCTTGGCCCTCGGGATCCAGGCGACACAACCGGAGATGGCGCCCCCCGGTTGGACCCGAGGGGAGAAGTAGTGGCAAAAGAGCGCCGTGTTGGGGTGCACCCCGGCGAAGCCTTCGCAGAGGTGCGCAAAGAGCGCCATACACGCCACGGCATTCGGAGTGAAATCCAGAAGGCGGAAGCCATAGGTCTGCATAACGTCGTTGAAGAAATCGGAGAAGGGGGGACAGAGCCCGCAGGAGAAGTAGTCGACAAAAAAGGGGTACCGATTTGGGGCAGCCTCGACGCAGTTGGCGGGGATGACGCGCGTGGCTGGATGCCCCGTCGCTTCTCCCCCCGTCTTCACCCCCCACAGAGATTTGAAGGACTCCCGGAGCTCGAGCACGTCGACCGTCGAGGGGAAGTAGGCGAACTGCGCCCGTCGCGCCACCTGCTCGCTCTCCGGCTGCTCCGTCGCCCCGGCATCTTTGGCCACTCCCTTGCCTTTGGTGGATTTGGGTGCCATGGCGGCTGTGAGAAGCAAGAGGGCAGAGGATGGCGGAAGCACAGCGACGGTGGACGAAGACGGGGGGCTCGAGAAGGAGGAAGAAAGGGGCGGCGGTTCCAAGATTGGAAAGGACGCAGGGAAGGGGGAAAGTGAGAAGCGCGCCCGCGGTTATTCCTTTTTACGGGGAAGGCGCGGGCCGCCTCCTTTCCCATTAACTGCGCTACGACGCATGCATGCATAAATTGCCCCGCGCATGCCCCCCACGTCACGCATGACCTCCCTCACGTCGCGCGGGTCGTGAGGAAGCACAGCATACGGAAAGTTACTATGGTAAAAATGGCCCCGCCTGCCCGCGCACCGTTTTGGGTCTGGCCCAACAACGCGTTGCGGCTATGTGTGGCCCAGGCCCGGGGGCTCCTATCGGTGTACTAAAGTAGGGGAACTCCTTTGTACCCCTTACTTGTGCGCGGGCAGTCAGAGCCACGGGCCGAAGCCACACTTAGCAGGGCAGAAGGGAGGAGTGGAAGCCGCAAGATCGTCAAAGCAACGCCAAAGACCGAGACCACGGAGAGCAGATGGACGAAGCAGGTTTCCCCGGCAAGAACCTTGCCGGGGCGGCTCGCCCACACCAGCGGAGTGAGCAACCCTTGAACCCACGATCTCCAACACCATCAACCACGTTGGGCCAGGGCTCGGGAGGCACCTCCATGGTGACATGCAGATCTTTGTGAAGACAAAGAATATTCAAGATCAGATGAGGATTGGAAGGCAACGATCCTCGACAGGATCCTTGCCGAGGAAACCCACAAGACCCCCGGCAAGATCCTTGCCGGGGATGACAGCGCGCCATGGCAAGACCCTTGCCGGGCCACCCAGCAAGGCCCTTGCCAAGGGCGTCGGCGGGGCCACTACCAGGCCCGCACCAACCGAGTCTCCACCACCGTTCACATGCAGTTGCCAGCTCAACTAGCTGGGCCACCTGCGTGGCAACATGCAGCTTCCAGGCCAACTCAGCACACGCCTGCATGGCAGCATGCAGATCTTCGTGAAGGCTCCCCCACCACGCCACCTCAGCTGCTTGCCTACCTACATGGTGCCGCACGCATCGCTGGCCAGGGCGCATGTCGAAGAAAGGAGGAGCGGCGACGGACGGGACGGGCGTCGCTCCCGTCCCCGATAAAGAAAGAGGACACCTAAGCTACGCATTAAATGCGTCTTGTCCCGTAATAGCGAGCGATAAGCTTAACCACAGTACCCCGATGCCACCCCCTGGTGCCACTGTGGCGATCCCTTTGCCTATAAAAGGAGGCCCATGGCATCCAGGAAAAGGATTCGGCTCTTTGGAACCATGCAGCCACCGTAGCTAGTTCAAGAGCTCAAGGGCACTCAATACATCAACCAAAGCAGGACTAGGGTTTTACGCATCCTCGCGGCCCAAACCTGGGTAAACGATCCTTGTGCTGATTGCTAATCCTGCTCTTCTCACAACCCTGCGCCCCGGCAACCGTAGTAGGGATCCTTATGATCCCATGGGTGTCGTTTCCCACCGACATACTCTTTATGAGGACTCGATGTAATAAGTGTGTGATTGAAACTCTGTTATAATTCCTCGAGTACTGTGCGTGTCAGTATTACCGATCCAGGGATGACACTGATGCACGGAGACTTGACTGTTTGAGGTCTGGTCGCTACAGAACCATCACCGGCGATGAGTTTGACGTCATCTACACCCGTTGTTCTGCGACGGTGAAAGGATGCCTTGCTCGCTTCAGACGCATGTTCGAAAACTCAAAGGCAGAGTGGGTCGCTGGGCTAGATGTTGAGTACACCACAGTACTGGGAAAAGAGAAGAATCTAAAGGAGGAAGAGAAGAAGAAGCCCGTCGTGATCCAGGTTTGTGTGCATAACTTGTGCTTGGTCTACCACATATGCCATGCCAACGTTGAGTGCGAGGAATTTAAGAACTTCCTTGTAGGCGGCCTAGTTAAATTCATTTATCTAGACTTTACAAACGACAACGAAGTCCTGAGTCGGATAGGCCTCGTTGTAGGCCAGCCCTTCGACCTCCAGAGGAATGTTTGAAGGAAATATTCCCTAGAGGCAATAATAAAGTATTATTTATTTCCTTATATCATGATAAATGTTTATTATTCATGCTAGAATTGTATTAACCGGAAACATAATACAGGTGTGAATACATAGACAAACAGTGTGTCACTAGTATGCCTCTACTTGACTAGCTCGTTAATCAAAGATGGTTATGTTTCCTAGCCATAGACATGAGTTGTCATTTGATTAACGGGATCACCTCATTAGGAGAATGACGTGATTGACTTGACCCATTCCGTTATCTTAGCACTCGATCGTTTAGTATGTTGCTATTGCTTTCTTCATGACTTATACATGTTCCTATGACTATGAGATTATGCAACTCCCGTTTACCAGAGGAACACTTTGTGTGCTACCAAACGTCACAACGTAACTGGATGATTATAAAGGTGCTCTACAGGTGTCTCCAAAGGTACTTGTTGGGTTGGCGTATTTCGAGATTAGGATTTGTCACTCCGATTGTCGGAGAGGTATCACAGGGCCCACTCGGTAATGCACGTCACTATAAGCCTTGCAAGCATTGTGACTAATGAGTTAGTTGCGGGATGATGTATTACGGAACGAGTAAAGAGACTTGCCGGTAACGAGATTGAACTAGGTATCGAGATACCGACGATCGAATCTCGGGCAAGTAACATACCGATGACAAAGGGAACAACGTATGTTGTTATGCGGTCTGACCGATAAAGATCTTCGTAGGATATGTAGGAACCAATATGAGCATCCAGGTTCCGCTATTGGTTATTGACCGGAGAGGTGTCTCGGTCATGTCTACATAGTTCTCGAACCCGTAGGGTCCGCACGCTTAACGTTACGATGACAGTTATATTATGAGTTTATATGTTTTGATGTACCGAAGGTTGTTCAGAGTCTCGGATGTGATCACGGACATGACGAGGAGTCTTGAAATGGTCGAGACATAAAGATTGATATATTGGACGACTATATTCGGACACCGGAAGTGTTCCGGAGAAGTTTTCGGATAAAACCAGAGTGCCGGAGGGGTTACCGAACCCCCGAGGAAGTATTGGGCCTTAGTGCGCCTGAGGGGAGAGAGAGGCAGCAGCCCAGGAGGGGGCGCGCCCTCCCATGAGGAGTCCGAATTGGACTAGGGGGGCGCGGCCCCTCTTTCCCTCTCCCTCTCCCTCTCTATCCTTCCCCCTTCTCTCTTCCTAGTTGGACTAGGAAAGGGGAGTCCTACTCCTACTAGGAGGAGGACTCCCACCCCCCTCCTTGGCGCGCCCCAAGGGCCAGCCGGCCTCCCCCCTGCTCCTTTATATACGGGGGCAAGGGGGCACCTCTAGACACACAATTGATCTACGATCTTTTAGCCGTGTGCGGTGCCCCCTCCACCATATTACACCTCGATAATATCGTTGCGGAGCTTAGGCGAAGCCCTACGTCGGTAGAACATCATCATCGTCACCACGCCGTCGTGCTGACGAAACTCTCCCTCAACACTCGGCTGGATCGGAGTTCGAGGGACGTGATCGAGCTGAACGTGTGCTGAACTCGGAGGTGCCGTACGTTCGGTACTTGATCAGTCGGATCGTGAAGACGTACGACTACATCAACCGCGTTGTGTTAACGCTTCCGCTTTCGGTCTACAAGGGTACGTGGACAACACTCTCCCCTCTCGTTGCTATGCATCACCATGATCTTGCGTGTGCGTAGGAAATTTTTTGAAATTACTACGTTCCCCAACAGTGGCATCCGAGCCTGGTTTTATGCGTTGATGCTATGCTCGAGTAGAACACAACTGAGTTGTGGGCGAGATAAGTCATACTGCTTACCAGCATGTCATACTTTGGTTCAGCGGTATTGTGAGATGAAGCGGCCCGGACCGACATTACGCGTACGCTTACGCGAGACTGGTTTCACCGTTACGAGCACTCGTTGCTTAAAGGTGACCGGCGGGTGTCTGTCTCTCTCACTTTAGTTGAACCGAGTGTGGCTACGCCCCATCCTTGCGAAGGTTAAAACAGCACCAACTTGACAAACTATCGTTGTGGTTTTGATGCGTAGGTAAGAACGGTTCTTACTAAGCCCGTAGCAGCCACGTAAAGCTTGCAACAACAAAGTAGAGGACGTCTAACTTGTTTTTGCAGGGCATGTTGTGATGTGATATGGTCAAGACATGATGCTATATTTTATTGTATGAGATGATCATGTTTTGTAACCGAGTTATCGGCAACTGGCAGGAGCCATATGGTTGTCGCTTTATTGTATGCAATGCAATCGCCATGTAATTGTTTTACTTTATCACTAAGCGGTAGCGGTAGTCGTAAAAGCAATAAGTTGGCGAGACGACAACGATACTACGATGGAGATCAAGGTGTCGCGCCGGTGACGATGGTGATCATGACGGTGCTTCGGAGATGGAGATCACAAGCACAAGATGATGATGGCCATATCATATCACTTATATTGATTGCATGTGATGTTAATCTTTTATGCATCTTATCTTGCTTTGATTGACGGTAGCATTATAAGATGATCTCTCACTAAAATTTCAAGATAAAAGTGTTCTCCCCGAGTATGCACCGTTGCGAAAGTTCTTCGTGCTGAGACACCACGTGATGATCGGGTGTGATAGGCTCTACGTTCAAATACAACGGGTGCAAAACAGTTGCACACGCGGAATACTCAGGTTAAACTTGACGAGCCTAGCATATGCAGATATGGCCTCGGAACACTGAGACCGAAAGGTCGAGCGTGAATCATATAGTAGATATGATCAACATAGTGATGTTCACCATTGAAACTACTCCATTTCACGTGATGATCGGTTATGGTTTAGTTGATTTGGATCACGTGATCACTTAGATGATTAGAGGGATGTCTATCTAAGTGGGAGTTCTTAAGTAATATGATTAATTGAACTTAAATTTATCATGAACTTAGTCCTGATAGTATTTTGCAAATTATGTTGTAGATCAATAGCTCGCGTTGTTGCTTCCCTGTGTTTATTTTTGATATGTTCCTAGAGAAAAATTATGTTGAAAGATGTTAGTAGCAAAGATGCGGATTGGATCCGTGATCTAAGGATTATCCTCATTGCTGCACAGAAGGGTTATGTCCTTGATGCACCGCTAGGTGACAGACCTATTACCGGAGCAGATGCAGACGTTATGAACGTTTGGCTAGCTCAATATGATGGCTACTTGATAGTTTAGTGCACCATGCTTAACGGTTTAGAATCGGGACTTCAAAGACGTTTTGAACGTCATGGACCATATGAGATGTTCCAGGAGTTGAAGTTAATATTTCAAGAAAATACCCGAGTTGAGAGATATGAAGTCTCCAACAAGTTCTATAGCTAAAAGATGGAGGAGAATAGCTCAAGCAGTGAGCATGTGCTCAGATTGTCTGGGTACTACAATCGCTTGAATCAAGTGGGAGTTAATCTTCCAGATAAAATAGTGATTGACAGAATTCTCTAGTCACCATCACCAAGTTAGTAGAACTTCGTGATGAACTATAGTATGCCAGGGATGTAATTCCCGAGCTCTTCGTGATGCTGAAATCGACGAAGGTAGAAATCAAGAAAAACATCAAGTGTTGATGGTTGACGAGACCACTAGTTTCAAGAAAAGGGCAAAGGGAAGAAGGGGAACTTCAAGAAGAACGGCAAGCAAGTTGCTGCTCAAGTGAAGAAGCCTAAGTCTGGTCCTAAGCCTGAGACTAATTGCTTCTACTGCAAAGGGACTGGTCACTGGAAGCGGAACTACCCCAACTATTTGGTGGATAAGAAGGATGGCAAAGTGAATAAAGGTATATTGGATATACATGTTATTGATGTGTACTTTACTAGTGTTTATAGCAACCCCTCGGTATTTGATACTGGTTCAGTTGCTAAGAGTAGTAACTCGAAACGGGAGTTGCAGAATAAACAGAGACTAGTAAAAGGCAAAGTGACGATGTGTGTTGGAAGTAGTTCCAAGATTGATATGATCATCATCGCACACTCCCTATACTTTCGGGATTAGTGTTGAAACTAAATAAGTGTTATTTGGTGTTTGCGTTGAGCATGAATATGATTTGATCATGTTTGTTGCAACACGGTTATTCATTTAAGTTAGAGAATAATTGTTGTTCTGTTTACATGAATAAAACCTTCTATGGTCATACACCCAATAAAATGGTTTGTTGGATCTCGATCGTAGTGATACACATATTCATAATAATGAAGCCAAAAGATGCAAAGTTAATAATGATAGTGCAACTTATTTGTGGCACTGCCGTTTAGGTCATATTGGTGTAAAGCGCATGAAGAAACTCCATACTGATGGGATTTTGGAATCACTTCATTATGAATCACTTGATGCTTGCGAACCGTGCCTCATGGGCAAGATGACTGAAACGTCGTTCTCCGGAACTATGGAGAGAGCAACAGATTTGTTGGAAATCATACATACAGATGTATGTGGTCCGGTGAATATTGAGGCTCGTAGCAGGTATCATTATTTTCTAACCTTCACAGATGATTTGAGCAGATATGGGTATATCTACTTAATGAAACAGAAGTCTGAAACATTTGAAAAGTTCATATAATTTCAGAGTGAAGCGGAAAATCATCGTAATAAGAAAATAAAGTTTCTACGATCTGATCGTGGAGAAGAGTATTTGAGTTACAAGCTTGGCCTTCAGTTAAAACAATGTGAAATAGTTTCAATACTCACGCCAACTGGAACACCACGGTGTAATGGTGTGTCCGAACATCGTAACCGTACTTTATTAGATATGGTGCGATATATGATGTCTCTTACCGATCTACCACTATCGTTTTGGGGTTATGCATTAGAGACAGTTGCATTCACGTTAAATAGGGTACCATCTAAATCCGTTGAGACGACATCTTATGAACTGTGGTTTGGCAAGAAACCAAAGTTGTCGTTTCTTAAAGTTTGGGGTTGCGATGCTTATGTGAAAAAGTTTCGTCCTGACAAACCCAAATCGGAGAAATGTGTCTTCATAGGATACCCAAAGGAGACAGTTGGGTACACCTTCTATCACAGATCCGAAGGCAAGACATTCGTTGCTAAGAATGGATCCTTTCTAGAGAAGGAGTTTCTCTCGAAAGAAGTGAGTGGGAGGAAAGTATAACTTGATGAGGTAATTGTACCTGCTCCCTTATTGGAAAGTAGTTCATCGCAGAAACCAGTTTCTGTGAGGCCTATACCAATTAGTGAGGAAGTTAATGATGATGATCATGAAACTTCAGATCAAGTTGTTACTGAACCTCGTAGGTCAACCAGAGTAAGATCCGCACCAGAGTGGTACGGTAATCCTGTTCTGGAGGTTATGTTACTAGACCATGACAAACCTACGAACTATGAAGAAGTGATGGTCAGCCCAGATTCCGCAAAATGGCTTGAGGCCATGAAATCTGAGATGGGATCCATGTATGAGAACAAAGTATGGACTTTGATTGACTTGCCCAATGATCGGCGAGCCATAAAAAATAAATGGATCTTCAAGAGGAAGACGGACGCTGATAGTAGTGTTGCTATCTACAAAGCTAGACTTGTCGGAAAAAGGTTTTTGACAAAGTTCAAAGTGTTGAATACGATGAGATTTTCTCACTCGCAGCGATGCTTAAATCTGTCCGAATCATGTTAGCAATTGCCGCATTTTATGAAATCTGGCAAATGGATAAACAAAACTGCATTCCTTAATGGATTCATTAAAGAAGAGTTGTATATGATGCAACCAGAAGGTTTTGTCAATCCTAAAGGTGCTAACAAAATATGCAAACTCCAGCGATCCATCTATGGACTGGTGCAAGCATCTTGGAGTTGGAATATACGCTTTGATAAATTGATCAAAGCATATAGTTTTATACAGACTTGCGGTGAAGCCTGTATTTACAAGAAAGTGAGTGGGAGCACTACAACATTTCTGATAAGTATATGTGAATGACATATTGTTGATCGGAAATAATGTAGAATTATTCTGCAAAGCATAAAGGAGTGTTTGAAAAGAGTTTTTCAAAGAAAGACCTCGGTGAAGCTGCTTTCATATTGAGCATCAAGATCTATAGAGATAGATCAAGACACTTGATAAGTTTTTCAATGAGTACATACCTTAACAATATTTTGAAGTGGTTCAAAATGGAACAGTCAAAGAAAGAGTTCTTGCCTGTGTTACATTGTGTGAAATTGAGTAAGACTCAAAGCCCGACCACGGCAGAAGATAGAAAGAGTATGAAAATCATTCCCTATGCCTCGGCCATAGGTTCTATAAAGTATGCCATGCTGTGTACCAGATCTATTGTATACCCTACACTGATTTTGGCAAGGGAGTACAATAGTGATCTAGGATTAGATCACTGGACAGCGGTCAAAAATTATCCGTCATCTAGGAATTAAGGATATGTTTCTCGGATTATGGAAGTGACAAAAGGTTTCGTCGTAAGGGTTACGCGGTCGATGCAGTTTTGACACACTAATCTAGATGAACCTAAGTCTCGGTCTAGATACGATATTGAAGGGGAGCAATTCTAGGTGTCATAGAGCATGGACATGAAATGTTTGCAAATACTGGTTGAATTGCCTTGCAAAAATGATTTCAGCAAGCAAAATTTGAATCAACCTTAGTAGGGTGACCATAGGATGTGCAGATTACGGATCTGAATGTTGCCAGACGACCGTTGACTAGGCTCTTCACGAGCAACATGATCAGTCACAACTCCATGGTGTTAGAATCATACTATGTAATCTAGATTATTGACTCTAGTGCAAGTGGGAGACTGTAGGAAATATGCCTAGGAGGCAATAATAAAGTTGTTATTTATATTCCTTATATCATGTATAATGTTTTATTATTCATGCTAGAATTGTATTAACCCGGAAACTTGATACATAGTGTGAATACATAGACAACCAAAGTGTCCGTAGCATGCCTCTACTTGACTAGCTCGTTAATCAAAGATGGCTATGTTTCCTAGCCATAGACATGAGTTGTCATTTGATTAATGGGATCACCTCATTAGGAGAATGACGTGATTGACTTGACCCAATCCGTTATCTTAGCACTCGATCGTTTAGTATGTTGCTATTGCTTTATTCATGACTTATACATGTTCCTATGACTATGAGATTATGCAACTCCCGTTTACCGGAGGAACACTTTGTGTGCTACCAAACGTCACAACGTAACTGAGTGATTATAAAGGTGCTCTACAGGTGTCTCCAAAGTTACTTGTTGGGTTGGCGTATTTCGAGATTAGGATTTGTCACTCCGATTGTCAGAGAGGTATCTCTGGGCCCACTCGGTAATGCACATCACTATAAGCCTTGCAAGCATTGTGACTAATGAGTTAGTTGCAGGATGATGTATTACGGAACGAGTAAAGAGACTTGCCGGTAACGAGATTGAACTAGGTATCGAGATACCGACGATCGAATCTCGGGCAAGTAACATACCGATGACAAAGGGAACAACGTATGTTGTTATGCGGTCTGACCGATAAAGATCTTCGTAGAATATGTAGGAACCAATATGAGAATCCAGGTTCCGCTATTGGTTATTGACCGGAGAGGTGTCTCGGTCATGTCTACATAGTTCTCGAACTCGTAGGGTCCGCACGCTTAACGTTACGACGAAAGTTATATTATGAGTTTACATGTTTTGATGTACCGAAGGTTCTTCGGAGTCCCGGATGTGATCACGGACATGACGAGGAGTCTCGAAATGGTCGAGACATAAAGATTGACATATTGGACGACTATATTCGGACACCGGAAGTGTTCCGGAGAAGTTTCGGATAAAACCGGAGTGCCGGAGGGGTTACCGGAACCCCCCGGGGAAGTATTGGGCCTTAGTGGGCCTGAGGGGAGAAAGAGGGCAGCAGCCCAGGAGGTGGCGCGCCCCCTCCCATGAGGTGTCCGAATTGGACTAGGGGAGGGGGGTGCGGCCCCTCTTTCCCTCTGCCTCTCCCTCTCTTTCCTTCCCCTTCTCTCTTCCTAGTTGGACTAGGAAAGGGGAGTCCTACTCCTACTAGGAGGAGGACTCCCCCCCCTCCTTGGCGCGCCCCAAGGGCCAGCCGGCCTCCCCCCTTGCTCCTTTATATACGGGGGCAAGGGGGCACCTCTAGACACACAATTGATCTATGATCTTTTAGCCGTGTGCGGTGCCCCCTCCACCATATTACACCTCGATAATATCGTTGCGGAGCTTAGGTGAAGCCCTGCGTCGGTAGAACATCATCATCGTCACCACGCCGTCGTGCTGACGAAAATCTCCCTCAACACTCGGCTGGATCGGAGTTCGAGGGACGTCATTGAGCTGAACATGTGCTGAACTCGAAGGTAACGTACGTTCGTGTGACGCCCCCGATTTGACCGTACACTAATGATGCACGCAAATGTGTACGACCAAGATCAGGGACTCACGGGAAGATATCACAACACAACTCTAAAACATAAATAAGTCATACAAGCATCATAATACAAGCCAGGGGCCTCGAGGGCTCGAATACAAGTGCTCGATCACAGACGAGTCAGCGGAAGCAACAATATCTGAGTACAGACATAAGTTAAACAAGTTTGCCTTAAGAAGGCTAGCACAAAAGTAGCAACGATCGAAAAGGCAAGGCCTCCTGCCTGGGACCTCCTAACTACTCCTCGAAGCCGAACTCCATGTAGAATCATCCTCGGGATCTCTAGCTCCTGGACTCCAGCATCTGGTTGCGACAATCAGGTATAGAAAGGGGAAAAGAGGGAGAAAAGCAACCGTGAGTACTCATCCAAAGTACTCGCAAGCAAGGAGCTACACTACATATGCATGGGTATATGTGTAAAGGGGCATATCAGTGGACTGAACTGCAGAATGCCAGAATAAGAGGGGGATAGCTAGTCCTGTCGAAGACTACGCTTCTGGCCATCTCCATCTTGCAGCATGTAGAAGAGAGTAGATTGAAGTCCTCCAAGTAGCATCGCATAGCATAATCCTACCCGGCGATCCCCTCCTCGTCGCCCTGTTAGAGAGCGATCACCGGGTTGTATCTGGCACTTGGAAGGGTGTATTTTATTCAGTATCCAGTTCTAGTTGTCATAAGGTCAAGGTACAACTCCGGGTCGTCCTTTTACCGAGGGACACGGCTATTCGAATAGATAAACTTCCCTGCAGGGGTGCACCACATAACCCAACACGCTCGATCCCATTTGGCCGGACACACTTTTCTGGGTCATGCCCGGCCTCGTAAGATCAACACGTCGCAGCCCCACCTAGGCTCAACAGAGAGGTCAGCACGCCGGTCTAACCTATGCGCGCAGGGGTCTGGGCCCATCGCCCTATGCACACCTGCACGTTGCGTACGCGGCCGGAAGCAGACCTAGCCCCTTAATACAGCGCGAGCTTACGGTCCAATGCGGCGCGCGCCACTCAGTCGCTGACGTCAAAAGAGCTTCGGCTGATACCACGACGTCGGGATACCCATAACTACTCCCGCGTGTATGGTTAGTGCGTATAGACCAAATGGCCAGACTCAGATCAAATACCAAGATCTCGTTAAGCGTGTTAAGTATCCGCGAACGCCGACCAGGGCCAGGCCCACCTCTCACCTAGGCGGTCTCAACCTGCCCTGTCGCTCCGCCATAAGTAACAGTCGGGGGCCGTCAGGAACCCAGGCCCACCTCTACCGGGGTGGAGCCACCTGTCCTTTCAGCCCCCTCATCAGAATCACTTGCGGGTACTCCTCGAGCCGACCCGACTTTAGTCACCACATGTGTCATGTATATAATGTATATAGTATATACCCGTGATCACCTCCCAAAGTGATCACGGCCCAGTAGTATAGCATGGCAGACGGACAAGAGTGTAGGGCCACTGATGGAACACTAGCATCCTATACTAAGCAGTAGGATAGCAGGTAAGGGTAACAACTGTAGCAAGAATGACAGGCTATGCATCAGGATAGGATTAACGGAAAGCAGTAACATGCTACACTACTCTAATGCAAGCAGTATAGAGAAGAGTAGGCGATATCTGGTGATCAAGGGGGGGGGCTTGCCTGGTTGCTCTGGCAAGTAGGAGGGGTCGTCAACTCCGTAGTCGAACTGGGCAGCAGCAGTGTCGGTCTCGTAGTCTACCGGAGAGAAGAGGGGGAAGAAACAGTAAATACAATGCAAACATAAGCATGACGATGCGTGACATGACAATGAGCGGTGCTAGGTGTGTCCTAACGCGACAGTAGGTGGTACCGGCGAAGGGGGGGAACATCCGGGAAGTATTCCCGATGTTTCGCGTTTTCGGACAGACGGACCGGAGGGGGAAAGTTGCTAGTTCGATAGGTTAGGGAGGTGTGGTGGACGAACGGACTGCGTATTCGGATTCGTCTCGTCGTTCTGAGCAACTTTCATGTTGAAAATATTTTAATCCGAGTTACGGATTAAAAGATATGATTTTCTAAAGATTTTATTAATTTCTGGAATTTAATTAATTATTTAATTTAATTCGAAATTTGGATTTATGACATCAGCATGATGTCATGCTGACATCAGCAGTCAACAGGGGTTGACTAAGTCAACTGACATGTGGGTCCAGTGGGACCCACCTGTCATTCACTGTTTAGGTTAATTAGTGTTTAATTAAATAATTATTATTTAATTAAATTAAACAGGATTAATTAACTTAATTAATTAGTTAATTAATTAATTAATTAAATTATTTTTATTTTTATTTCTTTATTTATTATTTTTATTAATTAATTTATTATTATTATTATTAATTTATTTTATTTATTATTTATTTTTATTTATTATTTTATTTATTATTATTATTTTTGTAAACGTTCTGGGGCGCTGGGGCCCGTTTGTCATTGGGCCAGGGGCGGGCCCAGTGGCCAGTGGCTCTGGTGGGGGGGAGGCCCACTAGGCAGTGGCCCATAGGCCAAAGTGGTTCGGGCGCAACGGGCGCCGGGCGTCGGGCGTCCGCCCGAACGGGACTGGCGAGGGGGCGCGGCGGACGAAGGCCGTCGGGGCGCGGCGAGGCGAGGCTCGCCGGCCGGCCGCGGCAGGCGGAGGCGGGGGGGCGAGCGACGGCGTGCGGCGGCTTGGCCGGAGCAGAGCCGCAGCAGGGGACGGGCAGCGGCGGCCACGCGCGGCCACGGGCGCGTACGGGGGCGAGGGTGCGGGGCGAAGCCAGAGGCCAACGCCGGTGGGGGGGACAACGGCGGTGCGGTGCGCGCGCGCGGAGGAGAGAGGAGGAGAGGGGGCGGGCGACGGAGGCCGGTGGCCTCACCGTGGGTTGCAGGGTCACGGCAGTGGGGGTCGAGGGGGATGGCGAGGACGGCGGCGTAGGGGAGGCAGTCCGGCGGAGGGAGAGCGCTCCGGCGAGGCGCGACGAGGCGGAGGAGCTCCGGTCGTGGAGGAGGACGAAGACGGGCGGCGAGGCGCCGTGGACGGAGTGCGCGCGGAGCTCGGGGAAGACGCCGCGGTGAACGAGGGAGAGGAAGGAGACCGGGAGGTGCGACGCCGGCGAGGTGGCGCCGCGGTGGAGGACCGAGGCGCGGTGGGGCGGCGATGCACGTCGAGGGGAGGGGGGTCGGGGCGCCGTTTTCCCGATCCAGATCGGGGGCAGAGGGAGGAGTGAGTGGGGGGGGGCCAGTGGGGAATGGGTGCGGGGCTAGGGTTTCCTGGGGTGGGGATAGGGGAGGCCAGTTGGGCCAGGGTGGAGCTGGGCCTTTCGGCCGGGGGGGGGGAATGGTGCTGGCCGGCTGGGCCTGGGGTTGGCCCAGTTGGGCCAGGTCCAGTGGGGGGGCTTTTTTGTTTCTTTTTGTTTTCTGTTTTGTTTTGCATTTTCTTTTATTTATTTTCTTTCACCTTTTAATCCATTTTAAAATACTTAGGCATTTTCTAAAAAGGAGTTTTCTCCACAATAATTACCAGTGTATTATTTGGCACCCACCGAACATTTTTGTTTAAATTTTTGAAAACTTTTATTTTCCACTTTAAATTTAATTGAAGTTTGAATTAGGAGTTTGAAAAGAAATGTGATTCCAATGTGATCAAGCCCTGTTTAGCAACATGATTAGCTTAATCACAGAGAGTTATTGTAGCATGATTCTCGGGGTGTTACAAATCTCCTACACTACAAGAAATCTCGTCCCGAGATTTAGGAGGTGGGGTAAGGGGGAAAGTTCTGGTTACGAAATTATAACGGATCTTCTCGAAGAAGTTAATCCCTTTCATTGATGTCTTCAATTCTTTATTCCTATGCATCATGATGATGTTGTCGTCCTTTCTTCGGGGAACTCCATCGTACTTACGAATAGGTAAGGGGCAGCTCTTCAACGATAGGATGTTATAAGGGAAAATCATGTGGGGGGTTATCCCAAGAATGAACATATGAGTATCTCTCGAGTTGAACAAATGAAACACATCGAGAGCAGAGTAGGACAGTGCAATAAGAAGTTTCGAGCGGATAGGCAATCGTTCATTGCCTGAAACAGAGTGAAAAGGGGTTCAGAGCAACGGGAATAAGTATTGTGTCCGATACCAGAATTGATCACTTGGGACGGTGGCCCGTGAATTACATACGAGGCCACGCGCGATGAATAAATTTGGGAACAGGGGGTGCACAGGAGAGTCAGGTTTCGATCCTGTGGAACTGTGGGTTATGGGCCCACCATGTGGGTTAAAAGTAGGAAGGGCGGTGACATCTTGCACGATCATGATAGCAAGGCATGGCAGAGGGTAGCCTGTCAGTTATATGTCAGCAACATCGTCGGTACCAAGGGCGAGGGATGAAGAGAACCATTTTCCTGCTCGTTGAAATGAGGCGGACCATTAGGCAAAGTTCTCGTCCATCAGTGGTTACCGAAATGTCACCAACAATAGTAACAGGGTCTTACTGACAGAGTTGTACACCGAGGTGTTTACATAAGCAGGAGAATATTACTGCTTAGATCATATAGATCACCAGAAAGGTTAAACCAAACAATGGAAAGGAAAATATGATTATCAGATTAAACAGAAGAATGGAAAGGAAAATGTGTTTAAACACATATTTCAAGGGTATATCCTTCCCAAGGACAAGCTGAGCATGATATTCATGACAGGATATAATGTAGAAAACTCTTTAGGTAGGGGAGAGAAATTTCATGACATTACCCATACAACGGTGTTTGGATAATTGAGCAGGAAACATTTAGCATTGGGCTTCAAATGTTCCTGTTGAAAATCGGAGTACCATAGACATGCTTCGAGATAGCATAAAAAGGATCCATCAGGAACAACTTATAGAATAAGTCTTACAATTTCCTCATGGAAGAACAGCTAACCTTGCTAAAAGGGAAAACTTATAACAATAGGTCCTCCCGCCAGGTGTGCTGGGTATCATCACCTTACCGGGTCAGAAATAGGCCAATGTTATAACTCTTGGAAATATGTTCCAACCATCATATCTGACCGAGATTCAGATCTCATTGGTGTCAGGATAACTCAGACTCAGGATGCCTGAGAAGAAAGGTGCAACACAAATTGTCGAAACGACATCGAAGATTCTCGGGAGATGAACTATGGAAGCGAGTTCCGAACAAGGGTTCATTTCATCAAGGAGAGGCGAGGAGGTGACTGATTGACTCGGCGACAATCCATTGAGATTTCCAAAAGACGGATTTCCACCACTATGTGAACAAGGAGATAACATTAGCTAGATCAAATGACTTAATGATGTATGCTCGAGGAAAACATACACAGTTAAACATTGGTTGTTAGGTGCACCCGAATATGGGCTTAGGTAGAATGATCAATGTTAGAACGGTGATTCGATAACCAATGGTCTAAGAATGAAATATCGACCATTAACTTCAAAGCAATAGGGTTGCTAGAAGTTTTGAAGTCGCACATCATAGTTCAATTGTCGGTATTCAGTTTAGAAACAACACAGGGATCATAAAACAAATGGAGATGGCGAGAAGTATTACTATATCAAGAATTCTCAAGAGGTGGAGAAATTCTCACAATATCCTTGACATGAAGGACAGTAATACTTCAATGTAGAACATAACATAAGCTAGATAGGGAAGAGCTCCATATCATGATCAAGTCTGAATTGGAGTGGGGGGCAATAACGTTGCCGATGATAACACAAATCATCGAGGGGCAAGGATGGTATTTCTCATCCTAAATTTCGACTGATATCCTGGAAGAGTTCAAAATGTTGGTGCTGATCACGACACATTTGTCGAGAGATTTCATGAAGATGTAATCTATCGGCGATGACATCAAGTCAGAGGAATGATGAAAGCGATAGGTTAATGGAACCAAGGGTACGGCACAAACTTGAAATCAAGCTTGTTATTCAAGGCGAACTAATATGACGAGGAAGATCGATGTAAGCTTAGCTCATCATCGAAAGTTGTGTTCCGGGAAGGACCGGGTAGCACAGTTAAAAAGTTTTCACGATAAGGATATAGCCGATAAGGCTAGTAATGACTTGAAGGATTATTAAACTCGTAAGCAACAAGAATTACTTAGAGTTATTGAATCGGAGTGCGGAATCGATTCACTTGTCGGTGTTCTCGAGTGACTAATAACTCGGAGCCCGTGGAAAATTGGAATCAGTGAGAATGTAGCACTTGATGAAGAACTCATAAGAAGTTATGCAGTTCCATGATAATCTCGAGATACCAGGGGGTAATACTCGACGACAGATCAAGGTAGAGGCTGGACTAGGGTATTGCTCTGCAGAAGACAAGTGCTCAACTTGTATGAGAAATGGTATTTAAAAGAGAACATGGTCGGAACCATGATTGAAAAAGGCCAGATCCCAGATATAAGATGAACTTATACCAATGGAACAATTTAATTTAAGAAAAGCTTTAATGATAAGATCTTCATCGGGTCCATGGGCATGAACGCAAAGTTCAAGGTCGACTCCCACTTCTTCAATGCATAACCTTTCATTCACTTCTCGCGTTCGATGAAGTTGTATGGTAGAAAATTATCTGGTAAAATACCAGAAGGGTATGGCTTGTGAAAACCTTCGGGTTCATACGGTTTTTAGGGATGGTATAGGTTCAACCCATCAAGGCATCTTAGGAACATATACCACAAACTTCGGAGTAAATATTACAAGCTCGAAAGAAGAGCATTGTTCAAAAACAGATGATACAATTTACCAAAGGCATTATATACCCATGGAAAGGCTCACAAGGTTATTCAATATGAAGGACACTGTCGGATAAAATCCAAAAAGGAACCGATGGTCCACAAGGGATCTGATGTGAGCATCGGTACTCAACCAGAGGAAGAAGAATGCAAGGAGATCTGATTATAGAAACAACTGACTAACTCAAAGTTCAAATGCAAAAGAATTATGATTTCCAAATCATGGGGTCAGAAGCAACGCTCTGATCAAGGATGGATAAGTTGAGTAGGCTTAGGGGTACAATCGATGGCAATTTGATAGGTCGAGATCCAGCTCACGTTTAAAATGTCGTCTGAGCCGGAAGAATGAATTCTAGGATATGATTGAGGATTGCGAGCATTCGCAACAAATTGAATCAACGGACTCAAAATGATAATGACAAGAGATGCCAATAAGATTACGAGACTTATGGGATTAACCATAATGCAAGCAAACAAGAATTTCAAGAGCAATAGGCTCCTGAGGATTTTCGGAAGATCGAATAGTATTTTGAAGACTATTGTGAATACTTGAATCAACTGGGGATGACCGGATACTCGGTAAGTGCGAGAATTATCCGTAGGGGTATTCAGGTGACAAAGAACAGCAAGGCAGTAAGCTCAAAGGATTCTCGGAACAACAGAGAGAATTTCGGGGTATCTTGTAATAACAAGATCAACTGGGAAACATTGTATGAGTGGCGAGTATACGTGGTTATCCATAGGAGTTTATCGATGAAAGGGAATTGCAAAAGCGATGAACACAAGTTCTCGGGTTATCAGCGGAGAGTATCTTCAGGGTCTTCACGTGCAGCAGACGATCATCAGTAATAAGGGGCTCTCCGGGTGAAAGTGATAACGAGATCCTAATGTTAGATTTAGTAAAATCATTTAACCCGAATAGAAGAGAGATCAGAGTCCCAGAGTATAGACAGGAGTAAAAGATCCTAATACCACCCAATGGCGACGTGGGCCCGTAAGACCACACAGCCATGTTAGTAAAAGTTTTTGAATGTCTAGACTCGACTTCGGCCAAGGAGTTGGAAAGGGGGATTCCTACAGGCAGTCGGCTCTGATACCAACTTGTGACGCCCCCGATTTGACCGTACACTAATCATGCACGCAAATGTGTACGATCAAGATCAGGGACTCACGGGAAGATATCACAACACAACTCTAAAACATAAATAAGTCATACAAGCATCATAATACAAGCCAGGGGCCTCGAGGGCTCGAATACAAGTGCTCGATCACAGACGAGTCAGCGGAAGCAACAATATCTGAGTACAGACATAAGTTAAACAAGTTTGCCTTAAGAAGGCTAGCACAAAAGTAGCAACGATCGAAAAGGCAAGGCCTCCTGCCTGGGACCTCCTAACTACTCCTCGAAGCCGAACTCCATGTAGAATCATCCTCGGGATCTCTAGCTCCTGGACTCCAGCATCTGGTTGCGACAATCAGGTATAGAAAGGGGAAAAGAGGGAGAAAAGCAACCGTGAGTACTCATCCAAAGTACTCGCAAGCAAGGAGCTACACTACATATGCATGGGTATATGTGTAAAGGGGCATATCAGTGGACTGAACTGCAGAATGCCAGAATAAAAGGGGGATAGCTAGTCCTGTCGAAGACTACGCTTCTGGCATCTCCATCTTGCAGCATGTAGAAGAGAGTAGATTGAAGTCCTCCAAGTAGCATCGCATAGCATAATCCTACCCGGCGATCCCCTCCTCGTCGCCCTGTTAGAGAGCGATCACCGGTTTGTATCTGGCACTTGGAAGGGTGTATTTTATTCAGTATCCAGTTCTAGTTGTCATAAGGTCAAGGTACAACTCCGGGTCGTCCTTTTACCGAGGGACACGGCTATTCGAATAGATAAACTTCCCTGCAGGGGTGCACCACATAACCCAACACGCTCGATCCCATTTGGCCGGACACACTTTTCTGGGTCATGCCCGGCCTCGTAAGATCAACGCGTCGCAGCCCCACCTAAGCACAACAGAGAGGTCAGCACGCCGGTCTAACCCTATGCGCGCAGGGGTCTGGGCCCATCGCCCTATGCACACCTGCACGTTGCGTACGCGGCCGGAAGCAGACCTAGCCCTAGTGGCGTTCCAGTCCAATCCGGCGCGCGCCACTCAGTCGCTGACGTCAAGAAGGCTTCGGCTGATACCACGACGCCGGGATACCCATAACTACTCCCGCGTAGATGGTTAGTGCGTATAGACCAAATGGCCAGACTCAGATCAAATACCAAGATCTCGTTAAGCGTGTTAAGTATCTGCGAACGCCGACCAGGGCCAGGCCCACCTCTCTCCTAGGCGGTCTCAACCTGCCCTGTCGCTCCGCCATAAGTAACAGTCGGGGGCCGTCAGGAACCCAGGCCCACCTCTACCGGGGTGGAGCCACCTGTCCTTTCAGCCCCCTCATCAGAATCACTTGCGGGTACTCAACGAGCCGGCCCGACTTTAGTCACCACATGTGACATGTATATAAGGTATATAGTATATACCCGTGATCACCTCCCAGGTGAGCACGGCCTGATAGTATAGCACAGCAGACGGACAAGAATGTAGGGCCACTGATGAAAACTAGCATCCTATACTAAGCAGGTAGGATTGCAGGTAAAGGTATCAACAGTAGTAGCAAGGATAGGCTATGCATCAGGATAGGATACAGAAAAGCAGTAACAAGCTACACTACTCTAATGCAAGTAGTAGAGAGTAGAGTAGGCGATATCTGGTGATCAAGGGGGGGGCTTGCCTGGTTGCTCTGGCAAGTAGGAGGGGTCGTCGACTCCGTAGTCGAACTGGGCAGCGGCAGTGTCGGTCTCGTAGTCTACCGGAGAGAAGAGGGGGAAGAAACAGTAAATACAATGCAAACATAAGCATGACGATGCGTGACATGACAAGGAGCGGTGCTAGGTGTGCCCTAACGCGACAGTAGGTGGTACCGGCGAAGGGGGGAACATCCGGGAGGTATTCCCGATGTTTCGCGTTTTCGGACAGACGGACCGGAGGGGGAAAGTTGCTAGTTCGATAGGTTAGGGAGGTGTGGTGGACGAACGGACTGCGTATTCGGATTCGTCTCGTCGTTCTGAGCAACTTTCATGTTGAAAATATTTTAATCCGAGTTACGGATTAAAAGATATGATTTTCTAAAGATTTTATTAATTTCTGGAATTTAATTAATTAATTAATTTAATTCGAAATTTGGATTTATGACATCAGCAAGATGTCATGCTGACATCAGCAGTCAACAGGGGTTGACTAAGTCAACTGACATGTGGGACCCACCTGTCATTCTGTTTAGGTTAATTAGTGTTTAATTAAATAATTATTATTTAATTAAATTAAACACGATTAATTAACTTAATTAATTTAGTTAATTAATTAATTAATTAAAATTATTTTTATTTTTATTTTCTTTATTTATTTATTTAATTTTTATTAATTAATTTATTCTTATTATTATTATTATTATTTTATTTATTATTTTTTATTTTTTTGTTCTGGGGCGCTGGGGCCCGTTTGTCATTGGGCCAGGGGGTCGGGCCCAGTAGCCAGTGGCTCTGGTGGGGGGAGGCCCACTAGGCAGTGGCCCATAGGCCAAAGTGGTTCGGGCGCAACGGGCGCCGGGCGTCGGGCGTCCGCCCGAACGGGACTGGCGAGGGGGCGCGGCGGACGAAGGCCGTCGGGGCGCGGCGAGGCGAGGCTCGCCGGCCGGCCGCGGCAGGCGGAGGCGGGGGCGAGCGACGGCGTGCGGCGGCTTGGCCGGAGCAGAGCCGCAGCAGGGGACGGGCAGCGGCGGCCACGCGCGGCCACGGGCGCGTACGGGGGCGAGGGTGCGGGGCGAAACCAGAGGCCAACGCCCGTAGGGGGCAACGCCGGTGCGGTGCGCGCGCGCGGAGGAGAGAGGAGGAGAGGGGGCGGGCCACGGAGGCCGGTGGCCTCACCGTGGGTTGCAGGGTCACGGCAGTGGGGGGCGAGGGGGATGGCGAGGACGGCGGCGTAGGGGAGGCAGTCCGGCGGGGGAGAGCGCTCCGGCGAGGCGCGACGAGGCGGAGGAGCTCCGGTCGTGGAGGAGGACGAAGACGGGCGGAGAGGCGCCGTGGAAGGAGTGCGCGCGGAGCTCGGGGAAGACGTCGCGGTGAACGAGGGAGAGGAAGGAGACCGGGAGGTGCGACGCCGGCGAGGTGGCGCCGCGGTGGAGGACCGGGAGATGCACGTCGAGGGGAGGGGGGTCGGGGCGAGTGGGGAATGGGTGCGGGGCTAGGGTTTCCTGGGGGGGATATGGGAGGCCAGTTGGGCCAGGGTGGAGCTGGGCCTTTCGGCCGGGGGGGGGGGGGATGGTGCTGGCCGGCTGGGCCTGGGGTTGGCCCAGTTGGGCCAGGTCCAGTGGGGGGGCTCTTTTTTGTTTCTTTTTGTTTTCTGTTTTGTTTTGCATTTTCTTTTATTTATTTTCTTTCACGTTTTAATCCATTTTAAAATACTTAGGCATTTTCTAAAAAGGAGTTTTATCCACAATAATTACCAGTGTATTATTTGGCACCCACCGAACATTTTTGTTTAAATTTTTGGAAACTTTTATTTTCCACTTTAAATTTAATTGAAGTTTGAATTAGGAGTTTGAAAAGAAATGTGATTCCAATGTGATCAAGCCCTGTTTAGCAACATGATTAGCTTAATCACAGAGAGTTACTATAGCATGATTCTCGGGGTGTTACAGTTCGGTACTTGATCGGTCGGATCGTGAAGACGTACGACTACATCAACCGCGTTGTGTTAACGCTTCCGCTTTCGGTCTACGAGGGTATGTGGACAACACTCTCCCCTCTCGTTGCTATGCATCACCATGATCTTGCGTGTGTGTAGGAAATTTTTTGAAATTATTACGTTCCCCAACAATGTTCTGGTGTCCTCCCGTCAGCCTTCAATGCTGACCCTGGCAGCAGCCATGGTTGATCCTTCATACGGTAAACTGACAAAACCTCTGTACAAGTTTCATCGTGCATGGGAGTGGAATGTACTAGATAGAGAGAACATCAATTACACTACAAAGGATGCCTACCTTTGTTTCAATATCTACATGGGTTGGATGAAGAGCGAGAGCCAAGTGTGCGGTTCAAGCAAAAAAGTATCGGCCAAGAGGAAGAGGGACAAGGACGAAGTCGAGCACGTGGACAAGGAGTCCGAGTAAGGTGGCAGTGTCGTTGCTCATGGTGGTTGTAATGCAGTGTCTACCAGATTAGTTGCTTAGTTTATTTTCAGGGTGCTTCTTTTTATTTGAGGGGTGTGTTGTGCTGACCCCCAATAGAACTATGTTATGTCCCTTCTCATTACTTTAACTCTCAGTACGTACATACTAGTATTTCCTACAGTTCATCTTTTAGTTGGTATAGTACTACCACTCGTTTCTTCACATTATCTACATACAATATATATGGCCAACATCATATAGCCAGCAGTTTAGTTGTCAAAGAATTTCAGGGTGCTTAGTTTTATTTGAGGGGTGTGTTGTGCAGGACACCATTATTGTGACTCAAATCTCTTTTGCCATGCTATAATAACATAAATACCTATGGACCAACATGCCAGCTCTCCCTCTATCTCACTACAATACAATAAAGTGTGGGGCCTACTTGATCCCAACAGCGTTCTTATTTCCCTGTAAAATTATTCGCTTGGTTACTCCTGACAAGTGGGGCCACACTTATCATTGTGAGAATCGGCTTATTTTTGTCTTATAACATGATCAACGGGTTTGACATGAAAATAACAATGCCTAATGGCATTTTTGAGCAAACATCTAACGGAATGGTGGCATTTTTGAGATATCTAATTCCATTTTTGAGCAAGCATCTCATGGATCGATGGCATTTCTGAGTAGTTGTCACTTCTAATGGCAAAACTGAGTAGTGATCCACAACTAGTGGCATAAATAATAAGAACCCAAGAATTAAAAAGGTATGCTAATTTCTTTAATAGAATTTAGCACCCCATTTAAGCATGTACTAGCTTTTTCAATAGTACTATATGTATAATTTGGCGACGAGCGCTCTCTATATGTACCGCCTTTTTTCTTTAATTTCATCTTGTTAGTTTTGCTCCATGGCGCAATCCATTGATACTACTACTATACAAAAGTATACATTTTTAAAAGGCTAGAGGGCGGGGCAGTCTCGCTTGGTCGGTTTCATGAGAGGCGAGGGCCTTTGTGATTTGACGGCTCATTATTACTGGAAGTAGGGGACTTGTGATTTGACTGCTCATATAAATGTTGCCGACGACCTGAGGAGGAGCAAAGAACCGTGTTGTATACTCAAGTTTTCCACTAGAGTACTAGTACAACGGAGGAGCACGAAACACGGTAGCCCAGTGCGATATGGCGATAAAAAATTATCTAATTTGCTAGTCATCGATCCCACGGCACCGCTCATCATTAGCATTGTTCTATTCATGCATCGCAGAGAACATCACACGTGCGGTGAAACACCCTAAGCAAAAGAAGAAACACAGGAGCAAAAGAACAAGGAAGATTATCACCCAAAAAAAGAAGGAAGATGCACACACAAGTCTGGGGCGCTCCTCTCTACTAGTACATGAAGGGTTGCTAGCCGCGGAGTCGTAACTGCTTCTTCATCGCCTCCATGACCTCCATCTCCTTGTGCGTCTCCTCCGCCATCTTCTTCATTTTGTCCATGACGCGGAATTTCTCGATGCGAGCCTTCATCATCTGTTCCACGGCTGCATTACGTACCTTGACAGCAGTCGGGTGCTCGATGCGGAGCTTCGCCAACTCCTCCTTCTGTTCCATGACGAGGGCCTGCAGCATCTTCATCGAGAAACTACTCTTCTCATGCAGCTTCTTCCAGCCGGCGTTCTCCTCCTTCAGCAGGTCGAGCTCGTGGCAGAGCTTCGCCTTGTCCTCCTGAAGTCACAGGATTTCACTAGTCGCCTTCTTATCCGACGCAATGCTCTTCTTCAACAGCATCACCAAGCCGGCGGTCAACTCCCCCTGCTCATTGAGCTCGGTGGGCATGTTGTCAAGGCTCTCCTTCAGCAGCTCCACCAAGCTGTCGATGAACTCTTCCTGCTTATTGAGCTGACCGGGCATGTCGTTGAGGGATAACGACTCCAGCGTCGCCAGCTTGGCATGTTTGCCTCCGCGGCTAGGGCGGTCCTGGGAGCCCTCGCCTGTCTCTACCAGGCGGCGAGCCCTCTTTTTTTCCGCGGCCTTGGTTGCCGCTCCCTTGTTACGGGTAGCTCTCTACCTAGAGCTCTGCACACCGGCCATGGCAAGGACGGACGAACAAGAAAGACGTATGAGGAGGAAGAGGTAGAGTGATTTTTGGCTAGGAACTAGTTCCCCTTTTTATAACCTCCTAGTACTAGCACTAGTACTAAAACCTGCATAGTGGGAACACGTTCGGGTTTGATACGTACTACTAGGTGTGAGCAGGTTTGCACTTATAAATATACTATCGCTTTGGAATGTGATGGGAACAAGCTAAAGATTAATTGATGGTTTTGGTTTCGAGGCCCGAAACGGCTCCCGGTGAGTTTCCTGGAACACAAATTTCAAGTACTACTGCTCAAATACGGTCGCACAAGTCAGTGATTAACTGGTCGTACATGTCAGACCAAGCCGATGCGTGTCGCGGGTCCAACCAACCGTCTATTGGTGCGACCGACCGTAAGTATTACGCGATGGAGACTTCTGGTTGTGGCTTCGGGTGATTGTCATGACCAAGCAATCAAAAACTAGTTAATTCAAAAAAAAAGCATTCAAAAACTAGTGATAAATCAATTACCATCTTTTTCCAAACGACCAAGTATTTTCACAGGAATACAATACATATAGATGGATTGATTGTCACGGTTGCACACCGGCATGGCGCCGCAAGTTCACTACAGCAGCAACCGAGTAGGTCGCTGCATCGCCGGCGAGGAAGGAGGGCAGCTCACCGCGCCTATGATGCATGCCCAGCGGCGCCGCCGCAGCTGGTCCCGTGATTTGGCTTCTCCTACCGCCCATTTGAGTAGTTGCACCGGCTGCTCATGCCATTCCTCAGGCATGCGCGTTTCCTCCGCAGTTGACTCCATGAATATGATCTCTGCCATTAGCCCTAGCTTGAAATCAATGCGACGCTGCCAGATGCTGACATCCCTCGGCATCTCTCCCCTGAGATCGACTTGCTCCTCCGCCTTGTGCTGCGCCAGGCGCAGCTCCTTCGAACTTCTCTCCAATCAATGCGACGCTTCCTCGATCCGATTTGCCCTTGCTGCCCACCACCTGAAATACAGCCATGGCATGTCCTCCGGCGCCTCCGATCTGTGATTCCAGAGCAATGGATCCCCTCTAAAACACATGTGGGTTTCACTCAAAGGCGGCAGTGCTACGGGCCACAGCGAGAGGGCAGCCCGCGGGATCCTGGGATCTAAGGGATTATCCATGGCAGAATCCTCCATGGCGGGATCCGGTGTGGGCGAGGCGGGGAGGCGAGCCTAGGCGCTAGGAGAGCCCTACGAGGCTAAGATAAAGATAGTACTACTCCACTCCGTCCATATTTAAATACAAAGGCCACCAACAGTAGCCCTGGCAAAAATTGATCATGTTGCATGCGTCCTGGTTTATTGGCCCCCTTTTTTGTGCCACTTTTTATGACAAATATTATGTTAGTACTGAAAAATGTGGTCAAAAATTGCCACAAAATAAGAAGGAGACCAATGGAAGTAGCAACCCATGATTTAACTACTCGCATGCATGCAATGGAGTAGTAATGTCTTTCTCAACTACTTCCTCCCTCACATCCACTCAATTTGCAAGCGTTGTATTAATTGACCATCAATGAAGTGAAGGACTTTACATGTGTCAAATTATCACATGCGGTGGATCTTCGTACAAAAATGCGTCCCACCGTTTACCCGCGTGTGCGTGCGTGCACATCTTCGCTTCGTGCATGTACTGCCAGTGTGCCTGAGAGTGGACGAGTACATTCTTCTGGAACCAGCAGCATGCCACTGTAATCAATCCGCACAAGGAGGTCGCGACAACACCTCCACATGGGCCACGTGCACTACTAGGAAAAGGCTAATTAGTGGCGCACCTGTTTTGGCCAGTAATGGCGCACTACAAGTGCGCCACTATCACCACGCCACTAGTAACTAATACTAATGGCGCACCCCTGGTGCGCCATTAGTATACCAGACAATAGTGGCGCACCATGGAGTGCGCCATTAGTATGTCAAACGGTGCGCCATTACTATGCCTCCCAGGGGGGCATATTTACCTTGTGCTCTGGGTTACTAATGGCGCACTTCTAGATAATGCGCCACTAGTGTGTTTATTGCAGTGCGCCACTAGTATGAATATTAGGAATTATTTTTTTTTCTTTTCTGATATTTGCACAAGTTACAAAATATATTACTGCATAGAATATAGACAGGACAACATATAAAGAGCAGATTTATCGAATACAATAGAAGATTAGTCTCCGAATACAATTCATCGTATTAGTCTCTGAATTCAAAAGACCGAACAAAGTTAGAATATTACAAGTCTCGAGACCGCGAGTAGCGAGTTTGTCTTCACATTACAAGTCGATATCGATCATCTAAACTACCATCACATAGAAGAGAGCTGCGGTCATCACGATGAGCATCATCGCGATGAAACTGGTCTTCATCCAGTTCCTCCAATGCTCCCTCCTCTCTCTCCCGCTAGATAGCGCGTGTATCTAGCTTCCGCCTCCGCCCTAGTGGTGTACCCTTTGTAACTGTTACCGCTGAAACGGTGAACCTGTCTCCGACACTCCTCCCAGTTGCCGTAGACTCCGGGAACCTTACCCTTGTACACGACATACGACGGCATCTCTATGCACTAGCCAAACAAAACGTTAGTAGCAATTCACAAACAATACATAAGCAATATATAAGTATGCAACAAAAGGATCGGAAGAGAAAAGCAACACATTAATAGCACGATTCATGGTCCTACTAATAAATAGCATCGATTACATATAAGTTGAACGACTGTCCAAACCAAAGAGACATACAAGTGCATTAAAGTTTAATTACAACATGAGCTAATCGATATTTCAGAACTACATAGCATCACTACTTTCGACTCGACTCAGGGACCGGAGCATGGATGAAGCCGCCGTCTTTCGTGATGGTCATGACATCGCGTGCGTTGTCAGCCTGCATTTGTAGAGTTGTTTCTATCTCACTATTAGACAGTTGATATCTGAGGTAGAACTGCCCCAAGGTACGAAGGACATCTTGATGGATGATTTCCGCAAACTCCGACTGGATGCGAAAGAATTCTTGTCTGATGTCCATGTCCTGGATTGCCGACAAGCGTGCGGCCCAATCTTTGAGATTATTTGGTAGCAGAAGCTGATTATGGTCCCGTACGATCGCCCGCATGTGATGGAGGGCGTAGTAGGCATCCTTCTGACCGCCAGGCGGCTGCTTGACGCAGGGGAACCTTGTATTGTGGGTGAACACGTGCTTGCCGTACCTACGAATTGGCCTGCTAAAGGTGCCTCCGGATCTGGCGTAGCCGGGGAGAACATCATCAAGAACTTTCTTGATATTTGTGTAGTCTTTCTGTTGGGGAATGTAGTAATTTCAAAAAATTTCCTACGAACACGCAAGATCATGGTGATGTATAGGAACGAGAGGGGAGAGTGTTGTCCACGTACCCTCGTAGACCGATAGCGGAAGCGTTAACACAACGCGGTTGATGTAGTCGTACGTCTTCACGATCCGACCGATCAAGTACCGAACGTACGGCACCTCCGAGTTCAGCACACGTTCAGCTCGATGACGTCCTTCGAACTCCGATGCAGCCGAGTGTTGAGGGAGAGTTTTGTCAGCACGAAGGCGTGGTGACGATGATGATGTTCTACCGACGCAGGGCTTCGCCTAAGCACCGCTACGATATTATTGAGGTGTAATCTGGTGGAGGGGGGCACCGCACACGGCTAAGAGATCTCAAGGATCAATTGTTGTGTCTCTGGGGTGCCCCCCTGCCCCCGTATATAAAGGAGCAAGGGGAGGCCGGCCGGCCCTTGTTTGGCGTGCCAGGCGGAGGAGTCCTCCTCCTAGTAGGAGTAGGCCTCCCCTCTTTCCTACTCCTACTAGGAGGGGGAAAGGAAGGGGGAGAGGGAGAAGGAAGGGGGGCGCCCCCCCCCCCTCTCCTAGTCCAATTCGGACCAGAGGGGAAGGGGGCGCGCGGCCCCTCCTGGCTGCCCCTCTCTCTCCACTAAGGCCCATAAGGCCCATTACTTCTCTCGGGGGGGGTTCCGGTAACCCTCCGGCACTCCGGTTTTCTCCGAAATCACCCGGAACACTTCCGGTGTCCGAATATAGTCGTCCAATATATCAATCTTTATGTCTCGACCATTTCGAGACTCCTCGTCATGTCTGTGATCACATCCGGGACTCCGAACAACCTTCGGTACATCAAAACATATAAACTCATAATATAACTGTCATCGTAACGTTAAGCGTGCAGACCCTACGGGTTCGAGAACTATGTAGACATGACCGAGACACCTCTCCGGTCAATAACCAATAGCGGAACCTGGATGCTCATATTGGTTCCCACATATTCTTCGAAGATCTTTATCGGTCAGACTGCATAACAACATACGTTGTTCCCTTTGTCATCGGTATGTTACTTGCCCGAGATTCGATCGTCGGTATCTCGATACCTAGTTCAATCTCGTTACCGGCAAGTCTCTTTACTCGTTCCGTAATACATCATCCCGCAACTAAATCATTAGTCATAATGCTTGCAAGGCTTATAGTGATGTGTATTACTGAGTGGGCCCAGAGATACCTCTCCGACAATCGGAGTGACAAATCCTAATCTCGAAATACGCCAACCCAACAAGTACCTTTGGAGACACCTGTAGAGCACCTTTATAATCACCCAGTTACGTTGTGACGTTTGGTAGCACACAAAGTGTTCCTCCGGTAAACAGGAGTTGCATAATCTCATAGTCATAGGAACATGTATAAGTCATGAAGAAAGCAATAGCAACATACTAAACGATCGAGTGCTAAGCTAACGGAATGGGTCAAGTCAATCATGTCATTCTCCTAATGAGGTGATCCCGTTAATCAAATGACAACTCATGTCTATGGCTAGGAAACACAACCATCTTTGATCAACGAGCTAGTCAAGTAGAGGCATACTAGTGACACTCTGTTTGTCTATGTATTCACACATGTATTATGTTTCCGGTTAATACAATTCTAGCATGAGTAATAAACATTTAGCATGATATAAGGAAATAAATAATAACTTTATTATTGCCTCTAGGGCATATTTCCTTCACTTTCTTCGACTGACGGTCCGAGTCGAAATACGTGGCCATGGAATATTTTGGGCTTAAGAGGATGAGTGTGGAATGTGGGTCGCTGCACAAAACACGGAATGTTAGAAGAAAAAAAGAACGATCGAAATCTAAGAAATCATATGTTTCGGGGTGGTGAGGGGATGACTTACTCGGGAAAGTAAGGCACGAGGAAGTTATCCTTATCTGGGTTTGCCAGAATGACGCCTTCGAGGTATGAACTCGCGACTTGCCAG
Organism: Triticum aestivum; assembly: GCF_018294505.1. NCBI lineage: Eukaryota > Viridiplantae > Streptophyta > Magnoliopsida > Poales > Poaceae > Triticum > Triticum aestivum. The sequence continues at coordinate 614,013,270 of NC_057799.1, forward strand.
TCCCCAGCGCTGCCCAAGATCTTGGCACGCATGTAGAAGGGGTCGACTATCACGATGTCCGGGGTCTTGTCTCTAATGATCCGCATCTCCATACTCAGCGAAAATAGCCGAACGAAGGTGTAGTGCAGCGGATGAAGGTTAAACATAGCGAAGATGTCATCAAACCGCTGGACGATCATACCCCCGATGGCGCCATCCACAAAGCCCTTGCCCTCTGGCACCTTGGCCACGAAAACCGGGTATGCCACATCATACTCGGAGAGACGCCGCTTCTCCAAAGAAAGAACACTGTCATGCAGACTCCACATAGCACCGGTTGCAGCATTGAGCAGATTAGTTGGTAGCATCGGCCTACCCGCCACATGCACCCTCCTCGAGATATCCTTAGGTGAAGGTGGCCCGTCCTGAGCACGGATCGTACTCGGTGCCAGCTGGCTCGCACCCTTGTTATTCTTTCTTTTCCGTCCCTTCTTCTTCTGCTGTAATGGGATCGAGTTCTGCTTAGAGACCGCCTTCTTGAGTGTGTTGGGGCTGATAATATTTCGCACCTCGGCTATCTGAGGCTCGGTGAAGGCGGCAGCTAGAGGCGTCTCCTGAGAACTGAACGCCAGACGACGCCTGTTGCAATTGGGTTTCTCCGCGGTACCAGCTAGATCGCGGTCGTCTTTTGCAGGGTTGGGTTCATGAGAAGGAGGCCCCAAGAATTCGTCACCGTACCCATGTTCGTTGAATTACTTATCGACGTTGGTAAATGTACCGTCGTCGTCGTCGTCGTCCGGATCCTGTGCCATATGCATGTCTGGATCCTGCGCCATATGCATGTCCGGCATGTCCGGTAGCGTTGCGGCGGTCTTGCCATGGCTTGGCGCCGCCACGACTGGCGGTGTTATCTGTGGGGTGGTGTCCCCCGCCCCCAAACGAATCTGGCTCCTCGGCCAAAGCAGGGGCCAGCTTAAGCAGGCACTGAGGGTCATCACATCATCTTCGTCGGCCCCAACGGGTCAAAACGGAGGTAACAAGTCGTCGCGGCCTGGCAGCACTCGAACCATTTGAACCCTATACACGGTGGGTGGCATCGGATTACCGTGGAACATGGGGTTGCCCGGTTGAACGATTCTGCCCTTGGCGACATCGATCAACTCGCCGCCCACGAAGTGCAGGAGAGTGCATGGAACGTCGGCGGCGCCCTGCGAAAACATGTAGGGCGTCAGGGATGCCCAGTCAAAGGCAAGGAGAGGAAGTCATCGGCCGAGAGGCTTAGTTACCGTGATGGCATCGAGCTCGGCTAATGTCGAGGCACCGCCAATGGCGGGCGTGCAAGTGACGGAGGGGCCGCTTGCTGCCGAGGTGCCGGCCGGCGTATTCTTCGCACACCCGGGAGCATTAAGCTCCAATGCCCACGCCGGCGCCGGAGACACCAATACCGCCTCTGCCGGAGACACCAATGGCGCCGCCTGCGCGTTGTGCGTGTTGCTGGTCGTGAAGCTGGGAACCGGGGGCGGCCCCTGTTGGCCGCCCGCAATCCACGCCTCCAGCCCCTCAATCAAGGTAGGCACAATGGCGGTGATTGTCGCTCCCAGCTGGTCTCGCACTTGCTCTTGGACCATCTCCGGAATCTGCGCCACTTGTGCCTTGAGTTCTTGAACCTCGCGCGGCTGGCTTTCCGAGCTGGTCTTTCTCTCCTTTCGCCCACCAGCGTTATAGTATTCCGACCATTTCGTGGACAAGCCTTTGCCGGCCACACGACCAGCTGACGATGGCTTACTGAACTTATCCTTGTTTTGCATTACGTTCAACGCCCTATTTAAAGTGCTATCCCAAGGGGAGCTCTGAGACGACCCCGCGCTACTGCTTTCAGTGTCCTGCGGAAGGAATGTGAACCATTTAGAAATTTGGCTTCATTAATTAGAATGCAACCATATGGAGCTAATTACGCGGGGGTGTATTCCTTACCAGAACAAGCTCAAGCGCCTTGGTCTTCGGATCCATGGTAAGCTCCTTTGTTACCGGGTCCACCTTGTACCGGGCCCTGACATAGTTCCTGGTCTGCTTGTCATGGTATTTCTCGAAGCAGGGCGGTAGGCCTTTCTCGGCACGCTCCGCGTCCTCCTTGTCCCATATAGGTTCCGCCACTCTGTAACCGCCGGGACCGAGTTGGTGGACCCCTAAGTTCAAGTCCCGCATATCTTTCCCCCACTGACTTGATTCCGCGGTTGCGTTGCTCTCGCACTTGATCTTGAACTCCTTGTAGTCATCTTCGCTGATCGAATGATTTTTCTCCTTGATCTTCTCATAACTATCACCTTTTTCAATCATTCTCTTCACCACGCCTCTCCAAGTAGCCAGGGTCGTGCTCATCTTCATGAGGGCGGCACTGTTCACTTTATTCCCTGAGAGGCATGTGTTTGCGAAGTCACCGGGGAACTTGTATCATTCGTGCAGCTTCGTGAAGAGGAGGTTGCGCAAATTCCCTCGGTCACGATGCCTTAGGTTCTCGGTGTTGATCGAGACGGTGATCCGGAGAATGCACCCGAGCTGTCCCACATACCCCTTGACTAATTCTTTGGGCGCCGTTGGATGCCCCTCGGAGGACACTTCAGTAAATTCCTCCTTGATGGTGCCGAGCATGTTTGGTTGCCGGTCCTTTCGTTGCCTCTTTGGTTGGCTGCCATATGTGCGTGCGCTGCCATCATCAGTGGTGGCATCCTCGGCGGCACCATCAGTGGTGTCATCCCCGACGCCACTAGGGGTTGTGTAGTCAGGATCGGTGTCTTCCATGGCGTCCTCATAGCGGTGAGGTTCTTCCACCATCTCCTGGGACAGCTCCCAGAATGCCTTGCCAGAACCGCCGGCCTCATCATTGTGGGCCATGTTTCGCTCTAAATAGGAAAAAAGTTTGGTCAAAAAGTTGGTTATTGTCAAGGAACAAGATCTCTAAGTTCACCAAATAACCTAATTCTCGAGGAATGTTGCCAAAAAGTTGGTTATTGTCAAGGAACAATTGAGAGATGGATATTACCTAGGTGTTTTGGGATCAATTGAGAGATGTTTTGTGATATTGCCTAGGTACCCCTGATCTTCTTATACAAATACTTTTGCTATATCAATCTCCAAAAAAGCATGTGATGCTGAATCAATACTCAATATATATATATATATAGGTGGTGCTCTCTTTATCACATTTTTATTGGAATATGCAACATTAATCTTCTTTTACTTGAATCAGGTGCACATATTTACATTCCTATTTCATGCTTACTTGTTTGGAACTATAGAATCTACCTTGGAATCTGCAAATCTCTTAGAATGTACTAAGAGATGCCAGATTTGTTGGGGGACTCCTATACTTAAGGCATATAAGACCTGGCATTGCCTATATCGCAAGTGTGGTAGACAGATACATGTTTGATTCTAGGAGTGGACATATGGATGCAGTATAGCCTATTTTCCGTATCTAAGATGCAGTCCTGGGAAGGGGTTTAAGAAGCAATTAGTTGTGTCCAAATCAACAGCCAAAGTAGAGTATAGAATATGTCACTAGGACTTAGTGAAATATTATGGGTAGAAATCCTCTATCAGAATGAAGGTGCTGGGAAAAGGTCCTTTGAAGGTGTGGTGTAATAATAAATCAGCTATAAGCATAACCAGTAACCCGATCCAACACGACAAAACCAAGTATGTGGAGATAGATCCTTTATTTATTAAGGGGAAGTTCTATGATGGTATAATTCAATTAAATCATGTAATATCAGGGAATCAAGTAGCAGATGGTCTAACTAAGGGTTTTGGAGTCAAGGAACATAATTTAGCTTGTAACAAAAGATGGGAACGATATCTATCTATCACCAATCTTTACTGGGAGTGTTGGGCTGAGCATAATAGGGTGATAATGAAGCATTAGTAGATTGCATCTTAGATGTCCAGCTCTACTTTCTCGTGACTTTTTATCCCACTGATTGGATATATATTGCATGTACACAGAATATCTCAGATAGAGGAATACAGCTAGTTGCCAATAATTGTCAAGGAACAATTTTGGAAATCTACAGATTAAGTACTAAGATACCCCGGCCCATGCATTACTCACAAGTACCCCATATGTCCTATTTTTAGCAAAGTGATGCTAAAATTCACGGAAAATTTCAGCATGACCTTTGCTGAAAATAGGACATATGGAGTACCCGAATTTGCCGGAACAGAAGTTAATCGACATTCCGGCAAACTCAAGGGCCTCTCGGGGTACCTGCAAAGCGATAAAGCGATGGCATGGTGAAGCCCTCAGTCCAGCTAACGTGACGAAGCTGGTCGGCTGGTGACGCCGAAGTCACCAGACTATGTTGGTGAAGAAATAGCCAAGTCCCCGGTCTAGCCGAGGTGACGGAGCAGGTCGGTAGGGAGTCGTTGCAGCCGCCATGTCAGCCGAGGTGTTGAGGTAGTTCAGCGTGATGGACATCGGCTCGAAGAAGCAACAGTGCGGCCATGCCGACGCAGGTCATAACTTGTGATGCGGCCAATGCTGATTTGATGAAGTGACCATGCAGCGTTGTCGGTGTGCCCGCTCCGTGTAATCTGTGGGGCGGCGATGTCGGTGATGATTTATCTTTGGCGATTCCAAACTCTTGTTCGGCTCGCCGAGGTGAGGATTCGAAGAAGTTGAGCTCGGCTCAAAAAGCGACGACATGTCTAGCGCAGGTCGGCAGCCGTGGAGCTATATTGCCGGACTGGTTTGACACCAGTGTGATGGCGAAGATTACCTCAGAGGAGGCTTAAATTTTTATGGGCACGTGTTAAGAACAACGCGCAATACCTTAGCAGAAAATTCCTTTAAAAAGGTTGTCCAATAGCACGTTCATAAAGAAACACGAATTCAGATCGGATCCGTATTCGCGCAGAAAACAGATCTGAAAAGTGATGCACTAATTGGAAGGTTCCCGGAGTTTGGACGGTCGGATCGAGCTGAAATTTTGAGGGGTGGTAGATATGGGAATGCTGCAGCAAATGAACGGTTGGATCTTCCAAAGGACCTCCGAGCTGGGCTTTGGAGACCACGCCCTAAACTCGTCTAGATTCCCGTCTCGATTTGACAGGGCTCCGGTATATCGTAGATTGTCAGAGATTCCTCCATCGGAACTAGACAAAATTTTCCAGGGTTGTTGTAGACTCAATTCCGCACAATTCCACCGAAGCGATCGTTAAAACGACACTCGAGGAGGCGGTGGCGGCGGATACGAGTTCGCTATCCAAAAAAACAGCAAAGTCACCCGAGGGCAATGTTGACGATGAGCCCCCGAACTCCATGGATGATTCCTCCATAATCTTGATAGCGATCGGAGTTGGTGTTGATGAAGGCCCTCGTCCGAACATGACGATCGGAGGCAGGGCACAGTCCTCGATCAAGCCAAAGTAACCAGTCGAGCCGGTGACGAAGATGTCGACGTCGTAGTTGATCTGCAGACGAGCCTGAAGGAAATATGCCCTAGAGGCAATAATAAAGTTATTATTTATTTCCTTATATCATGATAAATGTTTATTATTCATGCTAGAATTGTATTAACCGGAAACATAATACTTGTGTGAATACATAGACAAACAGAGTGTCACTAGTATGCCTGTACTTGACTAGCTCGTTGATCAAAGATGGTTATGTTTCCTAGCCATAGACATAAGTTGTCATTTGATTAACGAGATCACCTCATTAGGAGAATGACGTGATTGACTTGACCCAATCCGTTAGCTTAGCACTCGATCGTTTAGTATGTTGCTATTGCTTTCTTCATGACTTATACATGTTCCTATGACTATGAGATTATGCAACTCCCGTTTACCGGAGGAACACTTTGTGTGCTACCAAACGTCACAACGTAAATGGGTGATTATAAAGGTGCTCTACAGGTGTCTCCAAAGGTACTTGTTGGGTTGGCGTATTTCGAGATTAGGATTTGTCACTCCAATTGTCGGAGACGTATCTCTAGGCCCACTCGGTAATGGACATCACTATAAGCCTTGCAAGCATTGTGACTAATGAGTTAGTTACGGGATGATGTGTTACGGAACGAGTACAGAGACTTGCCGGTAACGAGATTGAACTAGGTATCGAGATACCGACGATCAAATCTCGGGCAAATAACATACCGGTGACAAAGGGAACAACGTATGTTGTTATGCGGTCTGACCGATAAAGATCTTCGTAGAATATGTGGGAGCCAATATGGGCATCCAGGTCCCGCTATTGGTTATTCACCGGAGACGTGTCTCGGTCATGTCTACATAGTTCTCGAACCCGTAGGGTCCGCACGCTTAAAGTTACGATGACAGTTTTATTATGAGTTTATGTATGTTGATGTACCGAAGGATTTCGGAGTCCCGGATGAGATCGGGGACATGACGAGGAGTCTCGAAATGGTCGAGACGTAAAGATCGATATATTGGACGACTATATTCGGACTTCAGAAAGGTTCCGAGTGATTCGGGTATTTTTCGGAGTACCGGAGAGTTACGGGAATACGTATTGGGCCTTATTGGGCCATACGGGAAAGAAGGAAAAGGGCCTCAAGGGTGGCCGCACCCCTCCCCTTGGTCTGGTCCGAATTGGACTAGGGAAGGGGGGCGCCCCCTTCCTTCCTTCTCTTTTTCCCTTCCTCTTTTCCTATTCCCTAGTAGGACTCCACACTTGGTGCGCCCCCTCCTAAGGGCCGGCCTCCTCCTCCCTTGCTCCTTTATATACGGGGGCAGGGGGACACCCCATAGACACAACAATTGATCCTTGAGATCTCTTAGTCGTGTGCGGTGCCCCCCTCCACCATATTACACCTCGATAATACCGTTGCGGAGCTTAGGCGAAGCCCTGCGTCGGTGGAACATCATCATCGTCACCACGCCGTCGTGCTGACGAAACTCTCCCTCAACACTCGGCTGGATCGGAGTTCGAGGGACGTCATCGAGCTGAACGTGTGTAGAAATCAGAGGTGTCGTACGTTCGGTACTTGATCGGTCGGATCGTGAAGACGTACGACTACATCAACCGCGTTGTGATAACGTTTCCGTTGTCGGTCTACGAGGGTACGTGGACAACACTCTCCCCTCTCGTTGCTATGCATCACCATGATATTGCGTGTGCGTAGGAAATTTTTTGAAATTACTACGTTCCCCAACAGTGGCATCCGAGCCTGGTTTTATGCGTTGATGCTATGCACGAGTAGAACACAAGTGAGTTGTGGGCGATATAAGTCATACTGCTTACCAGCATGTCATACTTTGGTTCAGCGGTATTGTGAGAAGAAGCGGCCCGGACCGACATTACGCGTACGCTTACGCGAGACTGGTTTCACCGTTGCGAGCACTCGTTGCTTAAAGGTTACCGGCGGGTGTCTGTCTCTCTCACTTTAGTTGAACCGAGTGTGGCTACGCCCGGTCCTTGCGAAGGTTAAAACAGCACCAACTTGACAAACTATCGTTGTGGTTTTGATGCGTAGGTAAGAACGGTTCTTGCTAAGCCCGTAGCAGCCACGTAAAACATGCAACAACAAAGTAGAGGACGTCTAACTTGTTTTTGCAGGGCATGTTGTGATGTGATATGGTCAAGACATGATGTGATATAATGTGTTGTATGAGATGATCATGTTTTGTAACCGAGTTATCGGCAACTGGCAGGAGCCATATGGTTGTCGCTTTATTGTATGAGATGCAATCGCCATGTAATAGTTTTACTTTATCCCTAAGCGGTAGCGATAGTCGTAAAAGCAATAAGGTTGGCGAGACGACAACGATGCTACGATGGAGATCAAGGTGTCGCGCCGGTGACGATGGTGATCATGACGGTGCTTCGGAGATGGAGATCACAAGCACGGTGCTTCGGAGATGGAGATCACAAGCACAAGATGATGATGGCCATATCATATCACTTATATTGATTGCATGTGATGTTAATCCTTTATGCATCTTATCTTGCTTTGTTTGACGGTAGCATTATAAGATGATCCTTCACTAAATTATCAAAGTATAAGTGTTCTCCCTGAGTATGCACCGTTGCGAAAGTTCTTCGTGCTGAGACACCACGTGATGATCGGGTGTGATAGGCTCTACGTTCAAATACAACGGGTGCAAAACAGTTGCACACGCGGAATACTCAGGTTAAACTTGACGAGCCTAGCATATAACAGATATGGCCTCGGAACACGGAGACCGAAAGGTCGAGCGTGAATCATATAGTAGATATGATCAACATAGTGATGTTCACCATTGAAACTACTCCATCTCACGTGATGATCGGACATGGTTTAGTTGATATGGATCACGTGATCACTTAGAGGATTAGAGGGATGTCTATCTAAGTGGGAGTTCTTAAGTAATATGATTAATTGAACTTAAATTTATCATGAACTTAGTCCTGATAGTATTTTGCAAATTATGTTGTAGATCAATAGCTCGCGTTGTTGCTTCCCTGTGTTTATTTTTGATATGTTCCTAGAGAAAAATTATGTTGAAAGATGTTAGTAGCAAAGATGCGGATTGGATCCGTGATCTGAGGATTATCCTCATTGCTGCACAGAAAAATTATGTCCTTGATGCACCGCTAGGTGACAGACCTATTGCAGGAGCAGATGCAGACGTTATGAACGTTTGGCTAGCTCAATATGATGACTACTTGATAGTTTAGTGCACCATGCTTAACGGCTTAGAATCGGGACTTCAAAGACGTTTTGAACGTCATGGACCATATAAGATGTTCCAGGAGTTGAAGTTAATATTTCAAGCAAATACCCGAGTTGAGAGATATGAAGTCTCCAACAAGTTCTATAGCTAAAAGATGGAGGAGAATCGCTCAACTAGTGAGCATGTGCTCAGATTGTCTGGGTACTACAATCGCTTGAATCAAGTGGGAGTTAATCTTCCAGATAAAATAGTGATTGACAGAATTCTCTAGTCACCATCACCAAGTTAGTAGAACTTCGTGATGAACTATAGTATGCAAGGGATGACGAAAGTAATTCCCGAGCTCTTCGTGATGCTGAAATCGACGAAGGTAGAAATCAAGAAAAACATCAAGTGTTGATGGTTGACGAGACCACTAGTTTCAAGAAAAGGGCAAAGGGATAGAAGGGGAACTTCAAAAGAACGGCAAGCAAGTTGCTACTCAAGTGAAGAAGCCCAAGTCTGTACCTAAGCCTGAGACTAAGTGCTTCTACTGCAAAGGGACTGGTCACTGGAAGCGGAACTACCCCAACTATTTGGTGGATAAGAAGGATGGCAAAGTGAACAAAGGTATATTGGATATACATGTTATTGATGTGTACTTTACTAGTGTTTATAGCAACCCCTCGGTATTTGATACTGGTTCAGTTGCTAAGAGTAGTAACTCGAAACGGGAGTTGCAGAATAAACAGAGACTAGTAAAAGGCGAGGTGACGATGTGTGTTGGAAGTAGTTCCAAGATTGATATGATCATCATCGCACACTCCCTGTACTTTCGGGATTAGTGTTGAAACTAAATAAGTGTTATTTGGTGTTTGCGTTGAGCATGAATATGATTTGATCATGTTTATTGCAATACGGTTATTCATTTAAGTTAGAGAACAATTGTTGTTCTGTTTACATGAATAAAAACCTTCTATGGTCATACACACCAACGAAAATGGTTTGTTGGATCTCGATCGTAGTGATACACATAATCATAATATTGAAGACAAAAGATGCAAAGTTAATAATGATAGTGCAACTTATTTGTGGCACTGCCGTTTAGGTCATATTGGTGTAAAGCGCATGAAGAAACTCCATGCCGATGGGATTTTGGAATCACTTGATTATGAATCTCTTGATGCTTGCGATCCGTGCCTCATGGGCAAGATGACTAAAACGCCGTTCTCCGGAACTATGGAGAGAGCAACACATTTGTTGGAAATCATACATACAGATGTATGTGGCCCGATGAATATTGAGGCTCATAGCAGGTATCATTATTTTCTGACCTTCACAGATGATTTGAGCAGATATGGGTATATCTACTTAATGAAATAGAAGTCTGAAATATTTGAAAAGTTCATATAATTTCAGAGTGAAGCGAAAATCATCGTAACAAGAAAATAAAGTTTCTACGATTTGATCGTGGAGAAGAGTATTTTAGATACGAGTTTGGCCTTCAGTTAAAACAATGTGAAATAGTTTCACTACTCATGCCACCTGGAACACCATGGTGTAATGGTGTGTCCGAACATCGTAACCGTACTTTATTAGATATGGTGCGATATATGATGTCTCTTACCGACCTACCACTATCGTTTTGGGGTTATGCATTAGAGACAGCTACATTCACGTTAAATAGGGCACCATCAAAATCCGTTGAGACGACGCCTTATGAACTGTGGTTTGGCAAGAAACCAAAGTTGTCGTTTCTTAAAGTTTGGGGTTGCGATGCTTATGTGAAAAAGTTTCATCCTGATAAGCTCAAACCCAAATTGGAGAAATGTGTCTTCATAGGATACCCAAAGGAGACAGTTGGGTACACCTTCTATCACAGATCCGAAGGCAAGACATTCGTTGCTAAGAATGGATCCTTTCTAGAGAAGGAGTTTTCTCTTGAAAGAAGTGAGTGGGAGGAAAGTAGAACTTGATGAGGTAACTGTACCTGCTCCCTTATTGGAAAGTAGTTCATCACAGAAATCTGTTCCTGTGACTCCTACACCAATTAGTGAGGAAGTTAATGATGATGATCATGTAACTTCAGATCAAGTTACTACCAAACCTCGTAGGTAAACCAGAGTAAGATCCGCACCAGAGTGGTACGGTAATCCTGTTCTGGAGGTTATGTTACTAGACCATGACGAACCTACGAACTATGAAGAAGCGATGGTGAGCCCAGATTCCGCAAAATGGCTTGAGGCCATGAAATCTGAGATGAGATCCATGTATGAGAACAAAGTATGGACTTTGATTGACTTGCCCAATGATCGGCGAGCCATTGAGATTAAATGGATCTTCAAGAGGAAGACGGACGCTGATAGTAGTGTTACTATCTACAAAGCTAGAATTGTCGCAAAAGGTTTTCGACAAGTTCAAGGTGTTGACTACGATGAGAGTTTCTCACTCGTATCTATGCTTAAGTCTGTCTGAATCATGTTAGCAATTGCCGCATTTTATGAAATCTGGCAAATGGATAAACAAAACTGCATTCCTTAATGGATTTATTAAAGAAGAGTTGTATATGATGCAACCAGAAGGTTTTGTCAATCCTAAAGGTGCTAACAAAATATGCAAGCTCCAGCGATCCATCTATGGACTGGTGCAAGCATCTCGGAGTTGGAATATACGCTTTGATAAGTTGATCAAAGGATATAGTTTTATACAGACTTGCGGTGAAGCCTGTATTTACAAGAAAGTGAGTGGAGCACTACAGCATTTCTGATAAGTATATGTGAATGACATATTGTTGATCGGAAATAATGTAGAATTATTCTGCAAAGCATAAAGGAGTGTTTGAAAGAGTTTTTCAAAGAAAGACCTCGGTGAAGCTGCTTACATATTGAGCATCAAGATCTATAGAGATAGATCAAGACGCTTGATAAGTTTTTTCAATGAGTACATACCTTAACAAGATTTTGAAGTGGTTCAAAATAGAACAGTCAAAGAAAGAGTTCTTGCCTGTGTTACAAGGTGTGAAATTGAGTAAGACTCAAAGCCCGACCACGGCAGAAGATAGAAAAGAATGAAAGTCATTCCCTATGCCTCGGCTATAGGTTCTATAAAGTATGCCATGCTGTGTACCAGATCTATTGTATACCCTACACTGATTTTGGCAAGGGAGTACAATAGTGATCTAGGAGTAGATCACTGGACAACGGTCAAAATTAATTATCCTTAGTGGAATAAGGATATGTTTCTCGATTATGGAAGTGACAAAAAGGTTCATCGTAAAAGGTTACGTCAATGCAAGTTTTGACACTAATCTAGATGACTCTAAGTCTCGGTCTAGATACATATTGAAAGTGGGAGCAATTAGCTAGAGTAGCCCCGTGCAGAGTATTGTAGACATAGAATATTTGCAAAATACATACGGATCTGAATGTGGCAGACCCGTTGACTAAACTTCTCTCACAAACAAAACATGATCACACCTTAGTACTCTTTGGGTGTTAATCACATAGCAATGTGAACTAGATTATTGACTCTAGTAAACCCTTTGAGTGTTGGTCACATGACGATGTGAACTATGGGTGTTAATCACATGTTGATGTGAACTATTGGTGTTAAATCACATGGCGATGTGAACTAGATTATTGACTCTAGTGCAAGTGGGAGACTGAAGGAAATATGCCCTACAGGCAATAATAAAGTTATTATTTATTTCCTTATATCATGATAAATGTTTATTATTCATGCTAGAATTGTATTAACCGGAAACATAATACTTGTGTGAATACATAGACAAACGGAGTGTCACTAGTATGCCTCTACTTGACTAGCTCGTTGATCAAAGATGGTTATGTTTCCTAGCCATAGACATAAGTTGTCATTTGATTAACGAGATCACTTCATTAGGAGAATGACGTGATTGACTTGACCCATTCCGTTAGCTTAGCACTCGATCGTTTAGTATGTTGCTATTGCTTTCTTCATGACTTATACATGTTCCTATGACTATGAGATTATGCAACTCCCGTTTACCGGAGGAACACTTTGTGTGCTACCAAACGTCACAATGTAAATGGGTGATTATAAAGGTGCTCTACAGGTGTCTCCAAAGGTACTTGTTGGGTTGGCGTATTTCGAGATTAGGATTTGTCACTCCAATTGTCGGAGAGGTATCTCTGGGCCCACTCGGTAATGCACATCACTATAAGCCTTGCAAGCATTGTGACTAATGAGTTAGTTGCGGGATGATGTGTTACGGAACGAGTAAAGAGACTTGCCGGTAACGAGATTGAACTAGGTATCGAGATACCGACGATCAAATCTCGGGCAAGTAACATACCGGTGACAAAGGGAACAACGTATGTTGTTATGCGGTCTGACCGATAAAGATCTTCGTAGAATATGTGGGAGCCAATATGGGCATCCAGGTCCCGCTATTGGTTATTGACCGGAGACGTGTCTCGGTCATGTCTACATAGTTCTCGAACCCGTAGGGTCCGCACGCTTAAAGTTACGATGACAGTTTTATTATGAGTTTATGTATGTTGATGTACCGAAGGAGTTCGGAGTCCCGGATGATATCGGGGACATGACGAGGAGTCTCGAAATGGTCGAGACGTAAAGATCGATGTATTGGACGACTATATTCGGACTTCGGAAAGGTTCCGAGTGATTCGGGTATTTTTCGGAGTACCGGAGAGTTACGGGAATACGTATTGGGCCTTATTGGGCCATACGGGAAAGAAAGAAAAGGGCCTCAAGGGTGGCCGCACCCCTCCCCTTGGTCTGGGCCGAATTGGACTAGGGAAGGGGGGCGCCCCCTTCCTTCCTTCTCTTTTTCCCTTCCTCTTTTCCTATTCCATATGGGAGGTGGAATCCTACTAAGACTAGGGAGTCCTAGTAGGACTCCACACTTGGTGCGCCCCCTCCTAAGGGCCGGCCTCCTCCTCCCTTGCTCCTTTATATACGGGGGCAGGGGGACACCCCATAGACACAACAATTGATCTTTGAGATCTCTTAGCCGTGTGCGGTGCCCCCCTCCACCATATTACACCTCGATAATACCGTTGCGGAGCTTAGGCGAAGCCCTGCGTCGGTGGAACATCATCATCGTCACCACGCCGTCGTGCTGACGAAACTCTCCCTCAACACTCGGCTGGATCGGAGTTCGAGGGACGTCATCGAGCTGAACGTGTGTAGAACTCGGAGGTGCCGTACGTTCGGTACTTGATCGGTCGGATCGTGAAGACGTACGACTACATCAACCGCGTTGTGATAACGTTTCCGCTGTCGGTCTACGAGGGTACGTGGACAACACTCTCCCCTCTCGTTGCTATGCATCACCATGATATTGCGTGTGCGTAGGAAATTTTTTGAAATTACTACGTTCCCCAACAGTGGCATCCGAGCCTGGTTTTATGCGTTGATGCTATGCACGAGTAGAACACAAGTGAGTTGTGGGCGATATAAGTCATACTGCTTACCAGCATGTCATACTTTGGTTCAGCGGTATTGTGAGATGAAGCGGCCCGGACCGACATTACGCGTACGCTTACGCGAGACTGGTTTCACCGTTGCGAGCACTCGTTGCTTAAAGGTGACCGGCAGGTGTCTGTCTCTCTCACTTTAGTTGAACCGATTGTGGCTACGCCCGGTCCTTGCGAAGGTTAAAACAGCACCAACTTGACAAACTATCGTTGTGGTTTTGATGCGTAGGTAAGAACGGTTCTTGCTAAGCCCGTAGCAGCCACGTAAAACATGCAACAACAAAGTAGAGGACGTCTAACTTGTTTTTGCAGGGCATGTTGTGATGTGATATGGTCAAGACATGATGTGATATAATGTGTTGTATGAGATGATCATGTTTTGTAACCGAGTTATCGGCAACTGGCAGGAGCCATATGGTTGTCGCTTTATTGTATGAGATGCAATCGCTATGTAATAGTTTTACTTTATCCCTAAGAGGTAGCGATAGTCGTAAAAGCAATAAGGTGGCGAGACGACAACGATGCTACGATGGAGATCAAGGTGTCGCGCCGGTGACGATGGTGATCATGACGGTGCTTCGGAGATGGAGATCACAAGCACGGTGCTTCGGAGATGGAGATCACAAGCACGGTGCTTCGGAGATGGAGATCACAAGCACAAGATGATGATGGCCATATTGAGTCATATCATGTTCTAGTTTTGAGTTGTGATTCATATGTTGTAATCAATGAAAGTGTGATGATCATCATTATTAGAGTATTGCCCAAAAACAAAAGAAAAAAAGAAAAAAAGAAAAGAAAAGAAAAGAAAAGAAAAGATAAAAAGAAAATTAATAAAAAGGGCAATGTTACTATCTCTTTTTCCATACTTGTGCTTCAAAGTAGCACCTTGTTCTTCATGTAGTGAGTCTCATATATTGTGCTTCAAAGTAGCACCATGTTTTTCATATAGTGAGTCTCATAGGTTGTCTTTTTCATACTAGTGGGAATTTTTCATTATAGAACTTGGCTTGTATATTCCTACGATGGGCTTCCTCAAATGCCCTAGGTCTTCGTGAGCAAGCAAGTTGGATGCACACCCACTAGTTTTCTTTTGTTGAGCATTCCTTTATAGCTCTAGTGCATCCGTTGCATGGCAATCCCTACTCCTCATGTTGACATCAATTGATGGGTATCTCCATAGCCCGTTGATTATCCTCGTCAATGTGAGACTTTCTCTTTTTTTGTCTTCTCCACACAATCCCCATCATCATATTCTATTCCACCCATAATGCTATATCCATGGCTCACGCTCATGTATTGCGTGAAGGTTGAAAAAGTTTGACATTATTTAAGTATGAAACAATTGCTTGGCTTGTCATCGGGTGTATAGAAGTTGGGAACATCTTTGTGTGACGAAAATGAAGCATAGCCTAGCTATATGATTTTGTAGGGATGAACTTTCTTTTGCCATGTTATTTTGAGAAGACATGATTACTTTGATTAGTATGCTTGAAGTGTTACTATTTCTTTTATCAATATGAACTTTTATTTTGAATCATTTGGATCTGAACATTCATGCCACAATAAATAAAATTACATTGAGAATTATGCTAGGTAGCACTCCACATCAAAAATTCTGTTTTTATCATTTACCTACTCGAGGACGAGCAGGAATTAAGCTTGGGGATGCTTGATACGTCTCCAACGTATCTATAATTTTTTATTGTTCCATGCTATTATATTACCCCTTTTGGATGTTTATGGGCTTTATTTTACACATTTATATCATTTTTGGGACTAACCTACTAACCGGAGGCCCAGCCCGTATTGCTGTGTTTTTGCCTATTTCAGTATTTCGAAGAAAAGGAATATCAAACGGAGTCCAAACGGAATGAAACCTTCGGGAGCGTGATTTTTGGAACGAACGTGATCCAGAGGACTTGGAGTGCAAGTCAAGAAGCAGCCGAGGCGGCCACGAGAGGGGAGGGCGCGCCCACCCCTACAGGGCGCGCCCACCCCTACAGGGCGCGCCCCCCTGTCTCGTGGGCCCCTTGGGCGGCCACCGACGTACTTCTTCCTCCTATATATACCTACGTACCCCGAAAACATCCAGGGAGCCAACGAAACACAATTTCCACCGCCGTAACCTTCTGTATCCGCGAGATCCCATCTTGGAGCCTTCGCCGGCGCTCCGCCGGAGGGGGAATCGACCACGGAGGGCTTCTACATCAACACCATAGCCTCTCCGATGAGTTGTGAGTAGTTTACCACAGACCTTCGGGTCCATAGTTATTAGCTAGATGGCTTCTTCTCTCTTTTTGGATCTCAATACAATGTTCTCCCCCTCTCTTGTGGAGATCTATTCGATGTAAACTCTTTTTGCGGTGTCTTTGTCGAGATCCGATGAATTGTGGGTTTATGATCAAGTTTATCTATGAGAAATATTTGAATCTCCTCTGAATTCTTTTATGTATGATTGAGTTATCTTTGCAAGTCTCTTCGAATTATCAGTTTGGTTTGGCCTACTAGATTGATCTTTGTTGGCATGGGAGAAGTGCTTAGCTTTGGGTTCAATCTTGCAGTGTCCTTACCCAGTGACAGAAAGGGTTGCAAGGCACGTATTGTATTGTTGCCATCGAGGATAAAAAGATGGGGTTTATATCATATTGCATGATTTTATCCCTCTACATCATGTCATCTTGCTTAATGCGTTACTCTGTTCTTTATGAACTTAATACTCTAGATGCAGGCAGGAGTCGGTCGATGTGTTGAGTAATAGTAGTAGATGCAGGCAGGAGTCGGTCTACTTGTTGCGGACGTGATGCCTATATACATGATCATGCCTAGATAATCTCATAATTATTCGCTTTTCTATCAATTGCTCGACAGTAATTTGTTCACCGACCGTAATACTTATGCTATCTTGAGAGAAGCCTCTAGTGAAACCTATGGCCCCCGGGTCTATCTTTTATCATATTTGCTTTCAATCAACTTTTATTTACATCTTTACTTTTTGCATCTATATTATAAAATACCAAAAATATATTTATCTTATCATGCTATCTCTATCAGATCTCACTTTCGCAAGTGGCCGTGAAGGGATTGACAACCCCTTTATTGCGTTGGTTGCGAGTTCTTTGTTTGTTTGTGTAGGTGCGTGGGACTTTCTAGGAGCTTCCTACTGGATTGATACCTTGGTTCTCAAAAACTAAGGGAAATACTTATGCTACTGTGCTGCATCACCCTTTCCTCTTCAAGGAAAACCAACGCAAGCTCAAGACGTAGCAGGATCCGCTCTCAAGACTGTCTTTCGCCACCTCAGATCTTCTTCCCCGCCGTCGGCAGCCACGACAACTGCATTACCATCATCAACTGAGCAGATGACCTTGAGGACTACATGGGTCCGCAAGAGAGGTCACACTCTTCCGTGTCTGCTTACGTTATGCATCGCTTAATATGATGGCATGCTACTTTATCGTCCTGTTCACCAATTAGACTTCAAGTCAGGTCCAAACTAATGCTGAAACTTGAGTTTTTAAATGGTTCTGGGGTACATATTGGGGCAGCAATCAGTACTATTTGTCTACTATCTGGTTAATCTCGGGTGTCTACTATGAGTTTCATGTTGGGTGCAAACAAACATTAAAGAAGCCATTATCTGTATTTTTTCACTAAAGCTATTATCTGCCTGCTATCATTGGTTTTGGGTCTATCCACACTCTGCTACCATCACTCTGGATTTGTGCATGCACTCCTTACATAATCTCACTATGTTTTATTCCTATGCATGTCAGTTATTGTACACAATGGAACTGAACATGTAGAGAAAAAGAGACGAGCCTTGCGTGGCAATAAAATTTCATGCAGACGTTGCTCCATGGTGGGCGCAAAGGCAGCCCCCCTCCACCCATTTCGGATTGTAATCAATAGGAAGATAACTGTTCTGAGGGGGATTCAGAAGGAGAAGCCACTCCTATTTACCCCCTGAGGTCTTCGCTCTAACTTGGCATGCTGATGTTGGTAATATCATGCATATGGTGCCTTGCATTGCTTACTTTATACATCAAATATGTCATCTTCTTAGTTTAGACATGCTCTGTGTGAATGCCATCTGTTTAGTTTCTTTATCGTATATGTGAATCATGCAATGCCATCTTGTTTAGCCAGGCATCATATCTGTCAATTTTGCAATGCCACCCTAGTTAGCCGGTCATCTTATATGTGAATTATATCATGCCATCATTTTTATTACGTATTACATTTGTCAACAATTTTAGTACATTCAATTACTCTTCCTGTGCATCAGCCATTCGACACGGTCATGGAAAAATCTGCAGTGGAAACAAGGTCTTCAGAGCAGAAAATGCTATATGACGAAGCACATGTCTTGCTGGTTACGGATAGCTCCTCGGAGGAGGATTCGGAGACAGATGACCAGTCCTATCCCCCCCCCCCCAGGTGCAACTTGGCAGGGCTATGTTGCTCATATCATGCGTATGGTGTCTTGCATTGCTATCTCATTTTCTTAGTTTAGACATGCTTTGTGTGAATGCCACATGTTTAGTGTCTAATTACCATATATGTGAATTATGCAATGCCATCTTGTTGCAAGACATTATATATGTGAATTGTGCAATGCTATCTTGTTGTAAGGCATTATATATGTGAATTATGCAATGCCATGCTGTTAAGCCAAGCGTCATATATGTGAATTATATCATGTCATCCTTTTTTGTATTTCTCATTGCATTTGTTGACAATGTTTGTATATTCAACTGCTCTTCCTGTGCATCAGCCATATGAATTGGTGATGGAGAAATCTGGAGTGAAAACAAGGTCTTCAGAGCAGACACTGCTACCAGCTGAAGCAGATATCTTGTTGGTTACATATATCTCCTCAGAGGAGAATTCGGAGGTAGATGACCAGTCCTATTACCCCCCTGAGGTGTATGCTCAAACTTGGCAGGGTTATATTACTCATATCATGCATATGTTGTATTGCAATGCTTAGTTTTTACATCATATACACAATATTGAATGTCATCTCCTTAGTTGACACATCATATATGCGATTGCCCTCTGCTCACTTGCTTAGTATTTAAATCATATATTTGAATTATATAATGCCATGATGTTTACATAGACAGCATGTTTCTGAATTATGGCGTGCCAACCCATTTTCTAAAGACATAATATAGTTATATCATCTCATCATGTTTACATAGTCATCATATTTTGAATTATGTCATTCTATCCGTGAATTATATCATGCCATCATGTTTCCATCAACGACATGTTTGTGAATTATGGCATGCCAACCACTTTAATAGACACATCGTATAGTTATATCATGTCATCATGTTTACATAGTCATCATATTTTGAAGTATGTCATTCTATCCTGTTTAGTTAGCCGTCATACATGTGAAATTGCGTCATGCTATCCTGTTTAATTAGCCATCATATATGTGAAATTATGTCATTCTATTCCGTTTGGTTAGACAACATAAATGTGAATTATTTCATGCCTTTTTTCTTCCCTACTATCCATTGCACCTGTCTATCTTACAATGTATGTACATTCAATTACTTTTCTTGTTTATCAGCCATTTGGATTGGAGGGGGTGATGGCAGTATCTGTGGGAGTAAAAACACGGTCTTTAGAAAAGATCGTGCTACCGATCGATGCAGATAGAACCACGGTTGTACTTGCCCAAGAACCAGCCCCACCACACATAACCCAGACTCATGCAGATTGTACCCCTACCCAGTTGAACTGAGAACCAGCTACACCCCTTCTAACCCCAACCCCAGCAGATAGTAACCCAATTCCAGTTGACACAGCACCATCTCCACCACAGAGCACCCAAACACGAGCAGTTAGTATGGCAACTGCAGTGCCCAAAGCACGAGGACCACCACTCCGAACCCCAAGTCAACGCTTAAAGCAGAAGAAGAATTGTTCTCAGGTCAGGTTCCATAGCTATGGTTCATACTCCTCTGCTCTTGCATCACTGTATTTACTCATACCAACTAATTTCAAATTTAAAGGATGCAACTGAAACTCCAATGGCGCAACAGGTATGTTTTAAACCTGTTTCTTTAACGTGGTTGCTGTTGTAACTTGCTCTATGTTGATTTCAGCTTCAATTGAATAAACAGTTATGTTCTCATGCCATGCACATTACAAGTGTTGTTATTGCTATGTAGTTTCCCACACTTATATTTTGTCTATGTTGCTTTGTCTTAAATAGATATGATTTGAACTGTCTCTATCTTGATTTGACAACATAAACTAGAATGATATAGACCATACAGTGACCATACTACATAGATATATGTTTGTTTCATGTTGTTATCCTGTCCACCTTACTACTGAACTGGTTTACCAAAATGAGTTTCATATATAACATGGTAAACATGTGATGTGTCTGTTTGTTTCTCTTTTAGAATGCGGATAAAATATTGGAGAAGAGTACCCCGTTATGCAATGGTAAAGGAAGTAATGTAGATAAGGTTCAAGATAGTGAGACATCCCTGTTGGTCTCCAAGAAAGCTGATAAAAACTATATTGAAGACACTGAGACAACCCCAAAGTCATGTCTTGATGTAGTGTTTGAGTTACTGGCAACTACTGCTGGCACCAGCTCTTCAAACTCGCTACCTGGATCAGTTTGGCTTCTTGAGTCTCAACTTCAAGTTGAAAGACATCGATCAGATGTTATGCGATAGGAAGCCGAAGGACTGAGGAAGTCCCTGCAGAATTCAGATGCATACTTTCTGGTGCAGCAGCAAGTGCTGGAGGATTTAAGCACCAAACAAGAGAAAGTTAATAAGCTTGCTAAGCATCTTGCCAGCATTATGGGTACCTAGGATATTGTTTCTTGAGCTCTTCTGAAGTGGTTTCAGTTCTGGACTTGTTTTGTTGTGACGTTTATTTGCACTGGTCGCTAACTTTGACAACCAGTGTATGTGATATGCTGCTTTGTTCCCTATATTTGCACTGCTGGCGAACTTTGTTGCCTAGTGGATGTAATATGTGTAATAGTCGTGATATCGTAGCGTAAGTTGCTTGCTTATTTTTTTTCCTTGTTTATATGTTTCCTTGTAGTCAGTGCAGTTCTTTTTCCGCGGTTTGCTAGTGGCCGCAATAACCTATTTTTAAAAACTAGGCCACAATAACCATGGGCTGCATATTTACTGTAGTGACCCTGGGCCACCTAAGGGCCGTAGAGACAATGGGCCTTCTACGGGCCGTAGAAACAACGAGCCTTCTACGGGCCGTAGAAACAATGGCCCTTCTATGGGTCGTATCATCAATGGGCCTTCTATGGGCTGTATGACCGATTGGCCAAACATGGGCCAATAACAGACCGCATTATGGGCCCTAAACGGGCTAGAGTTGGAAGCATCCGTTCATGGGCCGGCCATAATGGGCCGGCGTTAATCGGCCATATTTGATGATGCTATGAAAACGGCCCAACGAATTAACGGGCCACAAATGGGTCGACTGTAACCACGGGCTGAATTTGGCCCACAAGTAGAAAGGGACAGTAACGAGCCCTAAGTAACCGAATGCTGGAAATGAGCCCAAGAATAAATGGGCCCTGAGAAGGCTGAAAGGTAAAATGGGCTAGAAACGGCCCAATGAAATAATGGGCCGTTAATGGGTACAAAGTGATACACTGTTCATTAAGGGCCAGTTTCACCACAGGCCGTTAATGGGCCAAGAGTTACAAAGTGCCTCATATGGGCCGAAAAACTTCATGTGCCATACATGGGCCAGAAGGTAAAAAGGGCTGGAATCATATTGGACGGCCCAGATGACGCTACTGGGCCTAATTTGGGTAGGCCGTAACGGGCCCTGGGTTAGCGGGCTGTAAATGGGCTATATGCGAACATGCCGTTAACAGGCTTCCCGTGGGCCGGCCCACTACCTTTTGACCAAGTCAAATGGGCCGACCTTTTCATGGGAATGGGCCTCTGTTGGGCCATGCCACGTGTCGACGTATCATAGGCGCCTTCGGTCCAATGAGTGGATGACATATGTCCCAACGGTGAGCCGACATGTGGTTCCTCTGGCTAATGAGAAATTTACACGTGCAAAGTCCCCATTGGTCGTGGCTGTTTGCGGGTTATCGGATACAAAACCATACCCTATAGCTTAACAGCGACCCGTTACGGTGGATGCCACGTGTCGGTCACCCTTGATGAAAGCACTTCCATGACGCGCGATTTATCGTCATGGAATTGGACACTTCCGTGATGATAATTTTGGTAATGTCATGGAACACTTCTACGACAGCACTGGTATGACTATCTTGATTCTACGACAGCACATGGATGTACATGCATGATGATGACCCACAAGTGTATGGGGTCAATTGTAACTCTTTTCAATAAGTAAGAGTGTCGAACCCAATGAGGAGCAGAAGGAAATGACAAGTGGTTTTTAGCAAGGTAATGTCTGCAAGTGCTAAAATTGTAAGTAGCGGAGTAGTTTGGTAGCAAGATAATTTGTAATGAGCAAGTAATAATAGTAGTAACAAAAGTGCAGCAAGGTAGCCCAATCCTTTTGAGGTAAAGGATAGGCCAAAACGGCTTCTTATGATAAGCATAGTGTTCTTGAGGGTACACGGGAATTTCATCGAGTCACTTTCATCATGTTGGCTTAATTCGTGTTCGGTAGTTTGATAATTTGATATGTGGGTGGACCGGTGCTTAGGTGCTGTTCTTACTTGAACAAACCTCCTACTTATGATTAACCCTCTCGCAAGCATCCACAACTACGAGAAAAGTATTAAGAATAAATTCTAACCATAGCATTAAACTTTTGGATCCAATCGGTCCCTTACGGAATAGCGCATAAACTCGGGTTTAAGATTCTGTCACTCTCGCAACCCACCATCTAATAACTACTCCACAATGCATTCCCTTAGGCCCAAATATGGTAAAGTGTCATGTAGTCGACGTTCAGATGACACCACTAAGAGAATGGCAACATACATACCATCAAAATATCGAACACATATCAAGTTCACATGATTACTTGCAACATGATTTCTCCCGTGACCTCAAGAACGAAAGTAACTACTCACAAATGGTAAACATGCTCAAGATAAGAGGGGTATTGAATAGCATAATGGATCTGAACATATAATCTTCCACCAAATAAACCATATAGTAATCGACAACAAGATGTAATCAACACTACTAGTCACCCACGGGCACCAATCTATAGTTTTGATACAAAGATTAAACGCAAGAGATGAACTAGGGTTTGGGAGGACTTGGTGCTATGAAGATGTTGATGAAGATAACCCTCCCCAAGATGGGAGAGTTGTTGGTGATGATGATGACGATGATTTCCCCCTCCGGGAGGGAAGTTCCCCCGGCGGAATCCCTCCGCCGGAGGGCAAAAGTGCTCCTGCCCAAGTTCCGCCTCGAGGTAGCGGCGCTTCGTCCCGAATATCCTTCCCTTCTTTTTTTAGGTCAAAATGACTTATATACCAGAAGATGGGCACCGGAGGTGGGCCAAGGAGGGCAGCACCCACCAGGGCGCGGCTGGGCCTCCTGGCGCGCCCAGGTGGGTTGTGCCCACCTGGTGGCCCTCCTCTGGTACTTATTTGCTCAAATATTCCTTAAATATTCCATAAAAATCCTCGGGGAGTTTCAGCTCATTTGGAGTTGTGCAGAATAGGTAGCTTGACGTAGCTTTTTCAGGTCCAGATTTCCAGCTGCCAGAATTCTCCCCCTTGGTGCATACCTTGCATATTATGAGAGAAAAGGCATTAGAATTACTCCAAAAAGCGTTATTATACAATAAAACAACATAAATAACAGTAGGAAAACATGATGCAAAATGTACGTATCAACTCCCCCAGGCTTAGACCTCACTTGCCCTCAAGCGAAAACCGAAATCGAAAAACATGTCCACATGCTTAGAGAGAGAGGTGTCGATAAAAACAAAAATACAGACATAGCAGCATCATGTGACTTATTATAATAGCAATAAACCTTAATATGAAACTTTTATCAAAGCATATTTATCATAGACTTATCATGAACAAGTGACAATTCATCACAACATTGAAGTATAAAGCATAAACTCTATTGGAAACCAACAAACTATGTTCTCGGTCAACTTTGCAACTACAATTCATCATCTTTTCAGGAAGGGTCACGTATCGAAGCCTTTGGGCACGTCCACATACTCAACAATCATTTAGTCTTTTATGATTTCTAACACTCACCGCGTACACATGAGCAAAACGTTTCAACCGGACACAAAGAAAGATAGGGGCTTATAGTTTTGCCTCCCAACACACTCACCTCAAGGGTGATGTCAACAATAATAACTTATGCCACCCATATTCAACTGGACATATGTGCCTAGATCTTTCCTCACCACATGATGCTTGCCAAAGGAGAAAAATAAAAGGAATAGAGAGAAAAACTTTGACTCTTGCAGTCTGTCGTTTTATTCTTCACCATCACAAGTTCGTACAACGCTCAATTTTCCCTTACACTAAGTGATCTCACACTTCTATAAGCAATTTTTATTGCCCTTTTTGCACCGATGACAACTTACTTGAAGGATCTTACTCAATCCATAGGTAGGTATGGTGGACTCTCAAACAAGATAGGGTTTAAGGGTTTTGGATGCACAAGTAGTATCTCTACTTAGTGCGGAATTTTTGGCTACCAAAGATAGGGGCAAGCACCACATGTTGAAGGATCTATGACAATATGACTTCTATGTGAATATGAACAAACATAAATCATTAGGTTGTCTTCCTTGTCCAACGTCAACAATTTTGGCATATAATATTTTGATGGGTGCTCACAATCACAAAAGATTTCCATGATAGTGTATTTATATGTGAATCTTCTCTTCCCTTATTAATTCTTTCATGTGTTGCATAATTGACCAATGCTATGTTTGTCAATCTACAATAAAATTTTCTACTTATACTTTTCCTTGTGTAATGTCATCACTCACCATAAGATTAGCATTACACAGAATCTTACCAGCAGTGCCCTTAGCAGTAGCGTGTGTTGACAAAATGCGCTATTGAAATCAAAATAGCAGCAGCGTGTTTGTAGTAAGCCGCGCTACTGCTATAGTTGCCACGACCTCGCCCCCAAGCTAGTTATAGCAGTAGTGCCTTCTATTAAACCGCGCTACTGCTATTGATCATAGTAGTAGCGTGTATCCTAGACAAGCGCTACTGCTACGGCTACCTCATCCAGATCCTCTCCGCCTGTCTCTCCCCCTCCTCACTCACTCACTCTCCCTCTCTCACCGTACATCGTCGTGCTCCTCCCGCCGTCATCGCATTGTCGCCGTTCGAGAGCTCCTTCTCCTCCACTCCTCCGTTGATGCCCTAGGTGAGCTCCCTCCCTCCTACCTCCGGCCGCTGCCAGCCCTCCTCCCTCCTCCTCCACGCACTACCGGCCCTCCTCCCTCCACCAGCCGCCGCCGGCCCTCCTCCCTCCTCCTCCACCCACCGCTGGCCCTCCCCCTCCTCCAGCCGTCGCCGGCCCTCCTCCCTCCTCCTCTAGCCACTGCCTACCCTCCCCTTCAGTCGCCGCCGGCCCTCCTCACTCCTCCTGCTCCCCCCTCCTCAGTCCTCCTCCCTTCTAGGGTTTGTACTAGTTTATAGTTTGAAAATATTCTAGTTTATAGTTTGTAATTTATAGTTATAGTTTATACTTTATAGTATATAGTTTCTATATTATAGTTTGTATTTTACTACAGTTAGTTGGTAAAAAATGTCCTCTACTTGTTATATTCTGAAATTAGGGCTTTTTCTACGGTTCATAGTATATTTTGAAATATATTTCAGCAATCAAACTCTAAGTTATGTGAAATTAGGGCATTTTTCTATGGTTCAAGAAGTAGATAGTAGGTGAAAAAATGAGGATAATAATGTTCTTAGGGTTTAGGAAACAAATTGCAGACAGTTGAAAATTTTATTTGGAATCAAATTGGATATTTACTTGATAGCTTATGGAGTTTCACTAAGTCCTAAGATGATGATAATAATTTTTTTCTTTATATTTTGTTTTTGCATAAATCAAGGAGCCCCTGCATCATCCCCGTCGTCGTCCCCTTCACCGACCCCCTCCGACCTCAAGGTGAGACCAGCCACCCCATGTTGTTAATTTAATTTAGGTATTTTAGGTGTTTAATCTTAGAATAATGTAGTATGAACCCTAGTTATGATCGAACCATGTTCAAAATGTAGGTTTTTAATTAGGTGTATTTAATAGAATTTACGTGTTTTGGGTGTATTTAACAGAATTCTAGGTTGATTCATTTTGATGTGGACATGTCATATTTTGAACATGTCACATTTGTTATTATTTTTTTAGTTAAAGAATTTATTCCCGCATCGATGTCGACGATGCCTATCCCGCATCCTCATCGTCAACTCGGTGAAGGAGGCCTGCTTGATCAAAGGGGCCATGTCCGGGACTGGGCTTCGCCGGGCTGGTACTGGGAGGTGCTACCTTCCGAGGGCACAGCTTGGTGAGGAGCCAGCCCGTCGTTGACCCAAACCTTCTTTGGTGGCGGTCACGTGGGCCCCTAACGATGCGGAGGCTTTCGTCCCCCGCGGAGGTGGTACGTCACCGTGTCAGCGAGGAGGACGGGCATGTCCATCGCTACATGGTTGCGTTGGAGGGCAGGTTCGACAATACCTGGCAGGTTCTTCAAGGATCTCACTGGAGCTATGATCCTGTGATGGTTCCTTCTCTTTGGGTGTCCACCGCCAGCACCGATACCCATCGTTCGCTAGGGTTGTACCTGTATTAGTGATGTTATATGTATAATACTATTTGAGATGTATTAGTGATAATATTCGACGATGTACGGACGCAAGAGATGATTTAGTTTTGCTTATTGAATGCATGCTAATTTGAATACTAATTTTTAAATGTTTTAGTTTTTCTTATTAGTGATAATATTTGACGATGTACGGAGCCCCTGCATCATCCCCGTCGTCGTCCCCGTCACCGACCCCCTCCGACCTCGAGGTGGCCATCAAGTTTGAATGCTCATATGATGTAGATATAAAAATGTATATCTTGTGTTTCTCAAATAGGATATGTGCTTGCCCAAGTTGCCATTCATGTTTGCAAGTAACACCTCCGAGTGGCCTATGTTTTGCCGGAGTGTTGATTAATTTTTGTTCTGACAAATTTCAGGCGCTCGATATGTCCTTTTTTAGCAAAGTTCATGCCGGATTTTTCCGTGAATTTTGGCATGACTTGTGCTAGAATATGTAGGAAATATCGAGTGGCCTGGATTTTCTAGAAAGATAATTAAACGACATTTCAGGTTGACTTTAAGCCTGTCGAGGCTCCATACATGACAATCAAAAAATGAGTGAGGTAGAAAGTCTACACCATATATGAGAGAGGAAGAATCCCGACTGTTGTTGTGGGGGTCGTTTCTCCTAGTGCTTGACCTTTGGTATGCACTAGGGGAAGGAGGAGTAACGACCATCACTGACGATCGAAAAATTAGTGAGGGAGTGTGTCCACCATATATGAGAGAAGAAGAATGCTGACTGTTGTCGTGGGGTTCGCTTCTCCTTCGTTCCCATGTGCTAGACATTTTGGTTTAATGCACTCGGGGACGAAGGGAGGAGCGACCATCACCAACGGTCGAATGTATACACCACGTGAGCTGAGAGTTTTCAAAAAAGGACTAGACGGACCGATAGTCAACCCGTGCTGAATAATAATGATCTAATTTAGTTTTTCTAGTATATATATTGAATTTAGAAGTTTAATCTTTGAATTATGAACATAGGAAATGTCGTCGGACGACGAAAGTCTCGCCGAGTGCTCCTGGTGCGGCGACGACCGGGGTTTCTGCGACAGGCCTCACCTGGTAGAAGGTCGGTGCTTCAGCATTAAGCTCCAGGAGACCTTCGATGTTGCAACAGTACGCAACGACGCAAAGTGTTTTTTCGTAATTAAGCTCGACTTCTGCTTCTTCAGCGTGTAATTTTCGTATTTTACAATTCGACTAGCTTACCACATGCCATGCAAGACGATATGTCTTGGAGAGGATGTATTTGAAGATCATGAAAATGTGGAAACAAAGATAGTTCACCTAAGGACCCATCATGGTTTTGATTTTGCTGTAAATCTATACAATTCTGAGAGCGTATCCCATTTTGGTTGCCCGAATTGGGAAGCACTTTGCAAGGCATATGATTTCCATGAGGGTATGCTTGTCACCATGGATCTTGGTGATCCTGACATCGACGAAGACAATATGGACATTTGGGTCCTTGTTGATACGCTTCCAATTCTACCGCTATGTGAGTTTCTCAAACATAGTTATTAAGTAATTTATATTGTTTATGTCAAAATAGTTGACAGCTTATTTCCATTCATAGCTTATTTTCATTCTTCAAAGAATGTGCGGAAGATGGTAGACAGAACCTACTACACTGATGGCGAAGAATTAACTTATCAGGAGAAAAATCATCTAATCTCATTTATTAATGATCTTTAGAATTACAATATCTATTATCAAACTCCTACACATTATGGTCAATACTTGCCACTAGTGCACGTGTTGAACTACGGTAACATCCATGGAGATGCCATGGTAAGATTTTTTACTATTACGACATCCGTGCATCTTTTGCATAAATTCTTCTAAAACTAAACTGCATTGCTAACTACGAAGTTATTACTATGTTTTTCAATAGAAAATCCCGAAGGATTGTGTGCCTCGCATGATGCTTCCGAAAGGTCGCCTTGATGTTATGAGCTTACGGCCAGGTCATCCTACGCATCACTACTGTTCATACCGGATTTCTAAAACCGATGAAGACATGACAATTAAAGATTGGAAAAATGTATGGTCAGTCGTAGGGATGTACTTGGAAGCAACATTATACGACGCGCAATACTTGGAGACATGATAATCTCCATTATCCATGATGGGGAGTCAAGGCCTATCTTGTTTTATGTTATTTTACCTAACAGAGGGTAGTAGGTCCTATTAGAGAGGAGTAGGTCCTAGGTACAATGTATTATTATGTGCTACAATGTGTTAGAGTTGATGAGGAGGAGGAGGAGGAGTTGTGATTATGTCTCATTGACGAAAATGATGATCATGAGGAGTTGTTATATGACAATGATGTATTATGATGATAAGTTGTTAATTATATAATGATGATTTATTATATCATTGGGTGAAAGAACCACGGATTAGTTTCAAGTGGATGGATCCATCCACTTGAAACTAATCCACGGTTCTTTCACCTACTGATGTACTAACTCGTTATGATGTAAAAACAATCTCTAAATTGCTACTGTATGAAAACTTGTATAATGGTGTATGAATACGACATAAAATGAAAAAGAAATAGAATACGCAATAATAGTAGTAACGCGGGCACAGAGGCGTGCTGCTAGTATTTACCAGTAGCGCTTCCTACGAAACGCGCTACTACTAAGTGTGTATAGCAGTAGCGTGTCTGGACCAATGCTACTGCTAACCTTTAGCTGTAGCGTTGTATCAGTAGCGTGGCACCCCGCGCTACTGATAGGCCAAAAACCAGCGCTACTGCTAGGCTTTTCCCTAGTAGTGTTAGCACTGCTCCTCAATCCATCAAGCTAAACAACGTGCCACTCATAATTCCAAACTTGTTGCTCAAATACGAATCTGATATGATGTTGATATTACTAAGACAGATAATGTTTAATTGGTCAGCTAATGTTCCTACTTTACTTTCGGAAAGCACATGCACCACATATAGAGAGATAGCAAGGAGTTGCATTCTTAATGCGCTCTGATTCATTATGTGTGGGCACTGCGCAACAAACATTTTATTATCCAAAATCTGCGTGCTCTTCTTTAGCATGTTCCTCTTCTGTTCTTCTTTAATAAGTACTCTCGTCGTTCCTAAATACAAGTCTTTGTATAGATTCCACCATGGACTACATATGGAGCAAACACTAGTAGAAAGCAGGGCTTTGGTTCGGCCAGAAAATAGCATTAATCCCGGTTGCATTACGAACCGGGACTAATGTGAGCATTAGTCCCGGTTCGAGTGGCTAGGGCACCGTACAGGCATTAGTCCCAGTTCAAATGGGACCTTTAGTCCTGGTTGGTGCCATGAACCGGGACTAAAGGGTGCGATGCCCATTACTACCGGTTCGTGGCACCAACCGGTACTAAAGGTTAGACTTTTAGTCCCGGTTCGAGCCACCAACCGGTACTAATGGGGTTTGAGGCATTAGTACCGGTTCGTGGCACGAACCGGTACTAAAGGTCCCATTTTCAAACTCTACCCCCCCCCCCCCCCCGCCGTGGATCGCCTTTTCAGTTTTGTAAAAAGCAAAAGAAAATGATAAAAACTTCAAAAATTAAAATCCTTCCAGATGTAGTTATGTTACTACATGTACTACTTAGGAAAATTTAAAAACTTAAATTTGGAAATGTTTTGCAAAAAATGTAGGGAAAATGTAAAACGGCTATAACTTTTGCATACGATGTCAGAAAAAAACGTATAATATATCAAAATGTTCAGCACGAAAATTCGCATCCGATTTTGACCGCCTACGGCCTGTTTGCAAATTTTTAGAATCCTCAATTCTAAAAGGAAAAAAAGTTATGCTCAAATTTCAAAAAAAAAATTGAATTTTGGTTAAATCAGGTGAAACTTTGGTCAAACTACTTATTCAAGAAGTATTAGTGTTACTAAATAATTATTACAGTTTTTTAGAATTTTGGTCAAATTTGGTCAAACTGTGGTCAAATATAGTCAAACTGTGGTCAAACTATGGTCAAACTACTTATTCAAGAAATATTAGTGTTAATACATAATTATTCAAGAATATTAGTGTTACTAAATAATTATTTCAATTTTTTGAATTTTGGTCAAATTTGGTCAAACTGTGGTCAAACTACTTATTGAAGAAATATTAGTGTTACTAAATAATTATTGTTTTTTAGAATAATAGTTTCAAACTCAAACAGTGAAACGTGTGACTTCATGCTCAAGCTAAACTCCTGAGGGTTAATAGGATTGACATCTTACTATTGTCAGGAAAACAACAAGTGCAGACTTGGAAACGAGGGGGAATAGAACCCGAAAGTTAAGCGTGCTCAGGCTGGAGTAGTGAGAGGATGGGTGACTGGCCGGGAAGTTAGATGATTTGGAATGATGATGGGTGATTAGAGATTAGAGGTTAAAGTGATGAGGGGTGATTAGAGATTAAATTGGAAAATAATTCAGAAATTTGAAAATCAAAAAAAAATTAAAAAAATTCAAAAAAAATTCAATTTTTTTTCGTAAAAATACCTTTAGTCCCGGTTGGTGTTACCAATCGGGACTAAAGGTGGAGCTCCAGACAGCGGCCACGTGGACGGCCTTTAGTCTCGGTTCGTGTAAGAACCGGGACTAAAGGGGGAGGCTTTAGTAACGACCATTTAATCCCGATTCCAGAACCGGGACTAAAGGCCCTTATGAACCGGGACTAATGGCCCTTTTTCGACTGGCCGGGAAGTTAGATGATTTGGAATGATGATGGGTGATTAGAGATTAGAGGTTAAAGTGATGAGGGGTGATTAGAGATTAAATTGGAAAATAATTCAGAAATTTGAAAATAAAAAAAATAAAAAAATTCAAAAAAAATTCAAATTTTTTTTCGTAAAAATACCTTTAGTCCCGGTTGGTGTTACCAATCGGGACTAAAGGTGGAGCTCCAGACAGCGGCCACGTGGACGGCCTTTAGTCTCGGTTCGTGTATGAACCGGGACTAATGGCCCTTTTTCTACTAGTGAAAATGAATGAATCGACACTCTAAAATGTATCTGTATACATCTGTATGTGATCCATAGTGGAAATCTCTACAAAGACTTATATTTTGGAACGGAGGGAGTATGATAGTAGTACAGTATGTTCCTTGTAGTCAAGAGGAGCAGGGACATTTGCAGTGTAGAGGTCTATTCGGCCGGTTGTGATGGACACTTTCAACTCTTCGGGCCTCTTTGATTCGTAGGATTTTATAAACATAGGAATAGGAATTGTAGTGGACTGCCTACTTGAATCCTATAAGATTAGCAAGGAAATGCGGGGAGCTGTGTCGCCTTTGAGAGTTACACTGATATTAAAAGTACCGCACCTTCAGTTGAAGAGAGCTGGTATCTGAAGCCTTTCTAGCTGTACCGGCCAAAGTAGCCCATATTTTCCAGCAAGTTCCACTTTCCTGATTTTACTTGTGATGCTTATGGTTTTCCCGTTATATCTACACTATGATCTGTGTAGCTGCTTTGTGTCGCACTAGCAGCAGTCCACTCTTGGAGCTAAACAACACACCAATCATTAGTCCAAAGCTTACTTCTTCAAATACGAATTGTGATATGATACTGATATTAGTTAACAGACTCACATTAATTGGTCAGCTAATGCTCCCACTTGATTTTCCAAATGCATGTGGCCACATATAGAGAGAGACAGCATGGAATTGCATTTCTATGGGCGCTGTGATTAATCATGAGTGGGCAACCAACATTGTATGCAAAGAAGCGGAACCTCAAGAATATGCTTCCTCTTATGTTCCTTAACATGTTCCTCTTTTGTTATTCTGTATTTAGTACGTATAATATGTTCTTTGTCAGGAAGGGTAGCAGGGACATCTGCAGTCAACAGCAGATAGAGCTGGCCTGTACGTGATCGATAGGCTTTCAATTACTAGCAGCAATACAACACCGTATTTTCCAGCCAGTTCCACTGGGAATATTTATATATGCTGGTTATGGTGTACCCCTTTTATGTAACTACGATCTGCCTAGTTTCTGTGTGCTCTTGTTATCATGGTTTGCCAATAAACTCCGATACAGTATATTATGAACCTATCATCTGCCAACTATCCTTACTTCTTGAGCCTATTTTTTGTGTACTTGTGCCAGATTATATTAATGCACGCACCATATTACAGCACACATGGGCTCTCTCATCAGGATCCAGTGATAGCACACAAGGGTTTACAGGGAGCCTGATACGTCTCCAACGTATCTAAAATTTTTGATTGTTCCATGCTATTATATTACCCGTTTTGGATGTTATGGGGCTTACTTTACACTTTTATATCATTTTTTGGGACTAACCTACTAACCGGAGGCCCAGCCCGAATTGTTGTTTTTTGCCTATTTCAGTGTTTCGAAGAAAAGGAATATCAAACGGAGTCCAAACGGGATGAAACCTTCGGGAGCGATCTTTTTGGAACAAACGCCAACCAAGAGACTTGGAGTGGACGTCAAGCAACAAACGAGACGGCCACGAGGGTGCCCGGTGCGCCCCCTGGGAGTGGGCGCGCCCCCCACCCTCATGGGCCCCTCGAGCGTCAACCGACCTACTTCTTCCTCCTATATATACTCCCGTACCCTGAAAACATCGGAGAGCACCACGAAAACCTAATTCCACCGCCGCAACCTTCTGTATCCGCGAGATCCCATCTTGGAGCCTTCGTCGGTGCTCTGCCGGAGGGGGAATCGACCACGGAGGGCCTCTACATCATCTCCAAGGCCTCTCCGATGAGTTGTGAGTAGTTTACCATAGACCTTCGGGTCCATAGTTATTAGCTGGATGGCTTCTTCTCTCTCTTTCAATCTCAATACAAAGTTCTCCTCGATCTTCTTGGAGTTCTATTCGATGTAACTCTTTTTGCGGTGTGTTTGTCGAGATCCGATGAATTGTGGGTTTATGATCAAGTTTATCTATGAGAAATATTTGAATCTCCTCTGAATTCTTTTATGTGTGATTAAGTTATCTTTGCAAGTCTCTTCGAATTATCAGTTTGGTTTGGCCTACTAGATTGATCTTTCTTGCAATGGGAGAAGTGCTTAGCTTTGGGTTCAATCTTGCGGTGTCCTTTCCCAGTGACAGCAGGGGCAGCAAGGCACGTATTGTGTTGTTGCCATCGAGGATAAAAAGATGGGGTTTATGTCATATTGCATGAGTTTATCCCTCTACATCATGTCATCTTTCTTAATGCATTACTCTGTTCTTCATGAACTTAATACTCTAGATGCAGGCAGGAGTCAGTCGATGTGTGGAGTAATAGTAGTAGATGCAGAATCGTTTCGGTCTACTTGTCATGGACGTGATGCCTATATACATGATCATGCCTAGATAATCTCATAACTATGCGCTTTTCTATCAATTTCTCGACAGTAATTTGTTCACCCACCGTAATACTTATGCTATCTTGAGAGAAGCCACTAGTGAAACCTATGGCCCCGGGGTCTATCTTTTATCATATAAAAATACCAAAAATATTTATCTTATCTTATTATCTCTATCAGATCTCACTTTTGCAAGTTACCGTGAAGGGATTGACAACCCCTTTATTGCGTTGGTTGCGAGGTTCTTGTTTGTTTGTGTAGGTGCGTGGGACTTTTGAGGAGCCTCCTACTGGATTGATACCTTGGTTCTCAAAAACTGAGGGAAATACTTACGCTACTTCGCTGCATCACCCTTTCCTCTTCAAGGAAAACCAACGCAGTGCTCAAGAGGTAGCGGAGCCCCTATATTAGAATATCCTCTGCATTACAAAGATAATCTCACTACTATTTATGTTTTCATGCTTCTCAGATATTTTACATAATCACAATGAATATCAGAATGCGCGCAGCAGAAGAATGATGTGGAACACTGCAAGGACTAACAAAATTGGCACCAAGGCATTGAGTGCCATTCTGGATACAATGAAACTCATATGCTCCCCACCTGCAGATTCTTGTTCAGAATATGATCCTAATGACTACTAACCTCGAGGAGTCGAAGGCAGATGGCATGTCTT
Organism: Triticum aestivum; assembly: GCF_018294505.1. NCBI lineage: Eukaryota > Viridiplantae > Streptophyta > Magnoliopsida > Poales > Poaceae > Triticum > Triticum aestivum. Next base: position 614,048,203 of record NC_057799.1, read on the forward strand.
GTTCACCCATCAAGCTGCCTGTTCTAAATTGGCAAAATTTTATTGATTGCGCGTATCTTGCATAAGGTGTCTTGCATTTCTTCTACTTTGTTGCACCGCTATCTGCTTAGTTTACTCATCATATATGTCAAGATGTCATGCCCATCCATTATCAATACATATTCCATCTGTCATCATACCATGTTTTTTCACTCAAATGTTGTTCCTGTGCATCAGACATCAAAAAGGAAGAGGGTGATTGCCGAACCTGAAGGAGAACCGGCAAAGTCCTTGAAAAACGTGGTGGTGCCGGAGAAATCAGACAGCACCCACTTATATTGGCTCTACAACCAGTGACACAAACGTAGGACCGACTCCAGCAGATTGTACCCATACTTCACTGGCCACACCACTAGCCCCACCACACAGGACCTGCACTCCAGCAAAAGGTATGCTGATTTCAGTTGCCATAGCACCAGCCATACCACAGAAAAAGCCCACTCCAGCAAAATGTACAGCAAGTCCACCGGCCGAAGACCTATCCCCACTGCAGAGACGGCCAATGCCTGCAGATTGGAACCTCATTCCAGTTATTCCCAGTTTAAAAGACAATGCTTTCAATGCTGTTAAGGACTATGTGCATATATTCCCATCCTGGGAAGATTATAGTGAAGACAAACACCATTTTCACATCTTCCTATCCCACTTACGTGTAAGTGCTATTATTCATGGTGATTATTTTCCTGTTTTCTGCTGATTGAACACATCAATGATTTACATTACATTGTTGTAAGTAGGCGAGTGTCAATTTGGATAGTCATGACAAGCAAAGTTTGCTTGCGCTTTTCAAGGAAGCATTGCAGCAGTATCGGTGTTACCTGAGAAAATCACACTTTGATGCCAAGTCTATAAACGAATTTCCGGTGAAGTCTCCTGTGCTAAATTTAGAAGACATTGAATGGAAAAACCTTGTTATGCACTGGTCTCGTTCCCAGGATGAGGTACTATCTGTGATATCACATGAAAGTTTGAACTTCTACTTTTCCGCATGTGCCTTACGGATCTCTTTTGTAGGAAATCTGCTCGAAGAAGAATTCCGGTTTGAAAAGGACGACAGGATATCGCAAATATGCTGCCCGCTGCTTTGCTCTTGTTAGTACTTGTTGTCCTATATCACTGTACTTGCATTCATACCTGGTTCATTATGTGACAACAGTATGCATGATAGCTTGCTTATCAATTGTTCGCTCCAAATTATCTGATCTGTATTAATGGTTACATTAGTGTAGAATATATCCAATGCCAATGAAAAAGTTTAGCTCTACATTGTTCTTGTAAGTACCTGATGTCCTTTATCAGTGTACTTATATTGACAGCTAGTTGTTCATGTACCCATCACTCTGCAGCTTATTTTCCTTTGCCCTCCATTTTCTACACATCAAATCTATATTTACTCTTACCATAAGGTTGGATAACAGTGATGGTACTGAAGAAGTTTAGCTCTGCATTGCTCTTGGTTGTAACTTTTATGTATCGTTGTACTTACATTTATAGCTACTTGGTTACGTAGCATCACTCTTCGTCTTATCTTAAATATTCTCCATTTTTTCTTATATTATCACATCTATATTTACTCTTAACAAAATGTACAATAAAGACAATGCTTAGGAAGAAGATTTTGTGGTAAACTTCTTGAATTGCCCCCCCCCCATCAGCATGGACAAGGGCTTTATAGAGCAGGTCTTCACCACTAATGTAAATTTGTCCTTCTCAAGCCTTCAAACTTTGTTTTGTATATTTGGTTAGGCATGGCTGCAACAACTATTTATTTTTGGTGTTTACATCAAATTGCATGTTTAAAGTTTATTGTGTAGTTCATAAACAAAAGTTTGTCCTTCTCAATTTAAGTTTTCAGTTGTACAACCAAGTTCCTTCTTCATACCATGTAAATTAAACAATACAGAGCAAGTGATCTTCTTTTGCACTGCATGTATGCTTCTGTTCTTGATCCGTAATCCAGTGGTGTGATGAACCTACCCACTACAACACAATGTCATACTCTGCAATGTCTTAACTATGAACAATGTCATATCATTCTACTATTATTTAAACCATCTCTTTATTTGCCAATTTGAAATGGGATAAATTGACAGCACACTAACCATTGATACTTATGAGTTCTTGATCTGTAATCCAGTTGTGTCGTGAAGCTACCAGCTCCTTCACTATGTCTTTTCCTGCCATGTCTTAACCTGAACAATATCATATTGCGTTAATGCTATTTTAAACTAGGTCACTTTATTCGTCAATAAGAAATGTGATGAATTGTTAGCACTGATACTTATATGTGCAAAACCTATCATCTGTCGGCTTGTTTCTCTTTTAGAGTGAGGAGGATATAAGCGTCAAACAAGCGCAGTTTCATCAGCTTGCTCAGCTGCTTGCGCTGCAGCTCCAGAGGAGGGCTAACCTTTCTTGAACTACATTGAAGTGTTGTCAGTTTTGTATATTATTTTGTCGGTGTATTTATTTGCACTGGTGGCGATCTTTGATGCCCAGTGTATGTAATCTGCTTCCTGCTTGTGCTTTATTATCATAGTGGCAAACTTTGATGCCCAGTGGATATAATATGCCGTAATTTCTTTATTGTATAGTCTAGGTTTTTTCTTATTCAGGATGTTGCAGTTATTTTATTGTATATATACCCTGTCTTCGCTCCAGAAAAGTAAACCGGCCAGACCGTAAAATTATGGTACATAATCGGGCCGTCATGCAAATCACTATGTATGGGCCGCATCATGGGCCCAGTCATCTTGGTTCGTCAATAGGCCTAAACGTAAACTGACCCACTAGTAGTTTCGGGCCTTCAATAGGCCGAGTAAACCGCCGGCCCTATTTTCGCAAGAAAATTCAATGGGCTTTTAGTAGACTGAAAAGTAGGTTGGGCCTGAAACGTGTCGAACAGCTCACCGGCCGACAGAGGGCCGAAATAGACCCTGACCCATGATTGTGCTAATCACATCACGGACCGTTAACAGGCCAAAATTGTCTCGGTCCTTGTTTGTCCAAATTAGATTATCGGTTGTGAGCAAGCCGGATGCAAAGCGGACCATAGTTACGCCCAAGTATATGACGGGCTTTTAACATGCCGAAATAAATATAGGGCCAAAATGTTAAACGGGCCTTCAACAGGCCGAAACTAATATCAGGCTGTATTACTAAATGTGCCTTTAGCAAACAGAAATCCTAATATGGCCTCAATTGGGCCCAAAAGCACAGGGTCCAGTTGACGGGCCGAATCTGATATGGGCCATAATTTAGCCCAAAGGCTCTTAAAGGGTCGGATCTAATATGGGGCGTAACATGGCCCAGAACGTGGTAGGCTATTAACGGGCCGGATCTCGTATGGGCCCTTATTAGGCCCAAAACATGGCAGCATGTTAACGGGTCGGCCCACTAGTGTCTTCAAAATCTTGTGGGCCTTTAGCTGGGCCGGCGCATTATGGTCTACAAAATCTTGTGGGCCTTTAGCTGGGTCGGCCCATTATGGTCTGTAAAATCTTGTGGGCCTTTAGCTGGGTCGGCCTATTATGGTCTACAAAATCTTGTGGGCCTTTAGTTGGGTTGGCCCAATTAGTATTTATGGGACACTTTTGGGCCTGTCCACGTGTCAACATATCATAGGCGCATCTCGCCCATTGGATGAGTGACATCTGTGCCAACGCGGAGCTGACACGTGGTCCGTCGGCCAATGAGAATTTTACACGTGGAAAATTGACATTCGTCGTGGCTGTTAGCGGGTTATCGGAGCCAAAACCGGACCCAATAGCTTAACGGCGACCCGTTACGATGGATGTCATGTGTCGGTTACCCTTGATGAAAGCACTTCTATGACGCGGCATTTATCATCATGGAAGTGGACACTTCCGTGATGATAAGTTTGGTCTTGTCATGGAACACTTGTACGACAGCACAGGTATGACTATCTTGATTCTGTCATACTATCGTCATGGATGAACATGCATGACAGAAAACGTGACCTACTGTGACAAACACGTAACATCACGAAAGTGTATTTTTTATAGTGAATGTCACCACGGGAATCCGCAAGTTCATTACCAAAACATAATCAAGTGACTCAATATAATTCCTCATTATCACCACGGGTATCCATATGCAAGACATACATCAAGTGTTCTCAAATCCAAAATATTCAATCCAACATAACGAAACCTCAAAGAGCAAGACTTAATTCATCACAACAAAGATAGAGAGGGAAGAACACCATACGATCCGACTATATTAACAAAGCCCATGGTACATCAAGATCGTGACGGATCAAGAACACGAGAGAGAGAGAGAGAGAGAGAGAGAGAGAGAGAGAGATCAAACACATAGCTACTGGTACATACCCTCAGCCCTCCCTCCTCGTCATATAAAAGTGCACCAAAACCATATGAAATTGTTGTAAACATGGCATGAATACTTCATAAATTATAGATACATTGGAGACGTATCAGGGCCCCACACAAGGTGGCCGGCCCAAGTAGGAGCTCATCCATGGAGCTCCACTTGCCCCCCTTTTGTGGCTTTATGGTGAAAATATCCCAATGGCTTTTTGGTATTTTCCCATGGCCTCTTCCCATTGCCTCCCACTATAAATAGAGGTGGAGAGAGCTCTACATTTCACCCCAAGTTCTCTCTAAACACATGCCATGCATTGATCTGGCTTTCTATCTCTCTCCCTGCAAAATAGTTCCATACGCCGAAAGGTTGTCTAGTCTTCAGTAGGGCCTAGCTCTGGATGGCAAAGCCCTGTTGGATAGTTGACACAAGATATGTGTAACCCGGTAGAGATGTTGTAGTTTTGATATTAATTCGAGAGACACGTCCAGGTGCTCTCCGAGGGCTATCTGAGGTTCTGTCCGAGGGACCGTATGAGGGGTTTTTCAAGGGAGAACATCCTCGTGGTTGGAAGGTTGTAAAATCCTAGCTGCGGGGGTCTGCACCAACGATCTTCGCCAACTCTACTTTCGCTGCGCTATGAGTTGGTAACGATTAGATCAAACCTTGACGTAGATGCTACGATATGTCTATATGTTGTTGTGTCTACTTAAGTACCTTCAACTATCTTTGCTAGAGTGTTCTACAATGTACCCATGTACGAGACTATCAAATGTCTACTAGATGTTAGTAACAAGAACCACCATTAGAAAGAAAGAAAATGACGACATGAACTCTTTGCAACATACATTATCTGTTTCAAAATAATTGAAATTTCTAGGATTATTCTAACTCAAACTTCATTGAGTTTGATCAAAGTATATATCAACATTAACAACGCCAAATTTGTTTCATTATGACATATATTGTCATATATTTCATATTGTCGGTCTTTGCAAATTTTTCTATAGAAGTCAAACCAAAAAAAGGTTTGACTTAAGACAATTCTAGAACTTTAATTATTTTGAATCAGAGGGATTAGATGGTAGACATAGAAAGTTTGTGCCCATGTTTGAACAAAACATACCTATGCAAACTAATATACTAAATCAGGAAGCATGTTTCGATGTTGCAGTCTATCTACACAAGGAGCACATACAAGTCACCAAGGAAGATTTGGAATCAAAATTTTAATGTTGTCACAGGAGTCATCATAGAAGCATTAAAATTTCAGATCCAAAATCAGCCTTGCTTGCCAACGAGATCTCGATGCAGCAATGTGTTGGAAAACTACAGACAGCAACATGCAAAAAGCAAGGTAGAAGCATGGGTCTACTGAAGCAAACAAAGTGGATTGAAAAACACGCAGATGATGCTTATGAAGCATGGAACCGGAAGAAATTTTAGCTGTCACAACATAGTGATTTGAAATTAGCAAAATAGCAATGCTTGCCACCAACATTTGGATGCACAATTATGTGATGTACAAAGAAAAAATTACATTATAATTCATCTAGCATTGAGTGTTGAGACGCTAAACCAAGACAGGGCTGCTAGCATAAAGAAAATTTTATATTAGAATAAACTAATTAACCGATAACACAAACTGGATTATAAAACTAACAATTTGGTTAAATGATTGTGCTATATGGATTCGAATTTCATAAGAGACCAGAATATAGATGCATGGCTGCCTAGGCCAATTGAGGATGAGATGTGCGGATCTGTGCAGTCATAAGCATGAGGTGCCGTATCTGAAGAGATTTAAATTGCCGGCGCAAGAGACGATGGAAGCATCCTTGTGCCACTGCTGAGCCTTTCCATTGCCGCCCGCCGTTGGGAAAGCGACGGGACTATGGAGCGAGAGAGGGCGCTACCGGTGTAGGGAAGACGGAAGGGGAGCACACGTAGCGACGGGAGAAGAAAACTTTTGTTTGAGGGATTCGATGGGCAAGAATTTCTTTCGGTCATTCCCTAATCGGCGCTATATCTTCGTTCTTTGTACACAGCGCTCACGCGCATCCCTTATTTGGCCAGCCCATGTTAGACGTTACCTTCTGCCAATTCCGGTTTTTGGAAGCTACGAGATGCTTGCCGTTTAGTTTTCTTTTTTCTGTGTTTTTCTGCGGGTTGTTCATATTATCTATTTAATTTTTCCCTGATTGTTTTTTTCTTTTTCATTCGAAAATTCATGAACAGTTTTTGAAATTCATGAGTATTTTTCAAATTCTAGTAGTTTTCCTCAAACTCGTGAACTCTTTTAATTCATGAACTTCTACATATTCGTAAAAAATTCAGTTCACGAAGTTTTTTCAAATTCTGAATACTTCTCAAATTCATTAACAGTTTTTAAATTCACATTTTTTAAAATTTGCAAACATTTTTTCAAATTCACAAACTTCTTAAAAGTTTGTGCAGATTTTCAAAATCCACAAAGTTTTTTCAAAATACGTAAAAAAAACTCCCAAACTTTTTTGAATTTTGCAAACTTTTTTTTTCATGAACATTTTTTCAAAATGCACAAACTATTTTGATTTCACCATTGTTTTCAGATTTCTAGAAAATCAGTGTTTGGCCAGCAATTTGGGTTTTTTTAAGCAAGAAAGCAGCAACATAACCAAGCGTTCACTGCGGCACGCGGCATGCGAGCGCCAACGTGCTAATAGGCGCTGAACGCGTTTACAAGTAGCCAAGTAGGTCTCCTGCTTTCGTAAGTCGTAACCGGTGACGTGACTAGCGGAGTTGTGGAGCATGATTATAGTGCGTGGAAAACGGGTCGGATTTCGACGGGCCTGGGCTATGCGATCAAAGAAGAGTCGGCCACATTGGTGTGACAGATCACTGCATCATGCATCAGATGATAGGAAGGCTTCGTAAAATTAGCAATTTTGTATTACCCTAGGTAATTGCACCTGCATTCCAATGAGGACATATCTTATATCTTATATCTTATATTTACTAATCGAAAACACCAACAAAGCCTCCACGTTAATCCTCAGAAACACATAATATCGACCTTCAGATTTTAAATCTACAATCAAGATGAAATAAAAGAATCAATGTTAGCGTCTAGGTATGGGAACCCCTAGTCAGCGTTGCAGGCGCCCGTTAACAAGGCCAGCCCACGAGTGCGCTCCCTCGCTAGCTCGGGGCAACAAATCGCTAGATCCATCGCTAGCTTGGCCGCTCGCTAGCAGCCATTTTTTTCTGAAAAACCACCCACTTTTCCTATTTCTACAAAATAAAAATTTGAAATAAAAACAGGTTTACAACTGTAAAGAAAAAGTTCATCCCTTTGAAAAAAAGTACATCTCTTTAAAGAAGGTTCGTAGATTTTTGGAAAAAGTACATCGATTTTGAAAAAAGTTCATCAAATTTGAAAAAAAGTTAATCCAATTTGAAAAAAGTTCATTGGTTCTGAAAAAAGTTCGTCTATTTTGAAAAAATTTCATCTAAAATGAAAAAAGAGTTCATCCATTTTGAAAAAAGTTCATCGAAATCAAAAAAAGTTCATCGAAAATGAAAAAAATTCGTCCATTTTGAAAAAAGTTCATCAAAATTCATAAAAAGTTCATGGATTTTGAAAAAAAGAAGTTCATCAATGAGAAAAAGTTCAACGAATTCAAAAAAAGTTCACGTATTTGCGGTCAAAGAAAAAGAGGAAAATGAAAAAAAAAACAGAAACCAAAAAAGGCAAAAAAGATAAAAGAAAAGAAAAAATGAAAAAATGACAAAGATCAATTAAAAGAAGGATAGGTTAGGATGTTGGGCAGGTCTATGTAGCGGCCGGCTGCTCGCTGGGCTTCGCGAGCGGCCGGTAATTTATGAAAAGTATTTTGTCCCCTTGTGCTGATTAGAAAAGATTCCTCTGATCCCAACTAGTTAAACAAGAAATAGCCAACGAACATGTATATTAAATGATCCGCATGCATCCAATGTGCCTTCTTTTACTGCATGGGGCATGGATGACTTTCTACCATTTAATTTATGATTTACAAAATTTAAAAAACCATAACTTTCAACTGGTGCATCGTAATTAAGATCCGTTTTCACTGTTGGAATCCTTGTGACGTGCTCTTCGAAACTAGCTCCTGTATGGGTATGTTTTGATGAATTTTTTTGTGCAATTTAGTCCCTCATTTTGTGCAACTGACTAGAAGCGATGTGCAACTAGCTGACAGTGGATGTGCAACTTCCCGCCTACCCCGTGGACGTGCAGTTTTCACTGCCCCTCAAACTACCCCTTCCAGTGACATGTGCAACTTCGTCTATTGCTCAGGCCAACTGCCTAGTACTTGATGTGCAACTTTCCCCTGCATGTGGATGTGCTTTTACTGTTTGTTGCATCCGCCAACTGCCTAGCAGTGGATGTGCAACTCCGAATACTGACACGACCAACTGTCTAACAAGGATGTGCAACTTTTCATCGCACCCCCATGGATGTGTAGTTTTCCCTTCTAGCAACCGGTCCAAACCATCCCTGTTAGTGAGATTTGCAACTTCAGCGCCATGTCTATATGCAACTTTTCACTATTCTCGTGAATGTGGAACACCATCCAACTATCCCTGCCTATGAGATGTGCAACTTCGTATGTTTTCTTAGCCAACTGCATAGCAAACTATGTGCAACTCCGTTTGTTGCCCCTGCCAACCAAAACTACATATCGACAAGTAGAAAGTTGGCTTGAAAAACATACTAAGTTGCACATATCGTTGGTAGGGGAGGTGGTGCAGGATGTGCCAACAAATAGGCATCCACAAGTAGGAAGGAGGGTTGCACATCTACTACAAGGTGGTTGGTTGAGGTAGACTAGTTGCACATCACAAAAGTCGGTTGTTATGGTTGCTATGTTGTAGCCTCATCGGAAGTTGGATCATGCAGCTCTAAAATTGGTTTTGGAAAAAAAAAAGTTGCACCATGCAGTATTAAAGTTGCATCATATAGCTTCAAAGTTGGCATCGAAAAAAATTCGTCGAAATATACCCATGCGGGATCTAGTTTCAAAGATCTCGTCGCGAGGATTTCAATGGTGAAAACGGATTTGAATTCCGACGCGCGGTTTGAAAGATATATTTTTTGAATTTTTAAAAACCCAAAATAAATGCAGATGGATCTGTTTTTCTCAAACTAAAGAAGCAGTATGAACACATTTAATGCCACACCTACATGCACTAGCGGACAAATAAATTAACACAGGCCGCTCGTTTCGTTTAAAAAGTGCGCGTGCACCATGAAATAATTAGGTAGGATGTTAGCAGGACAGTACTAGTTGGCGGGGTGGTTACAACGCCAGCAGGTCGCTGGTTCGAATCGTTAACCACGCTGTCATTTTTTTCCGTTTTAGCAAAAAAGGGAGTAGAGTTAACTCGGCCGAGCCCAACCAGCCACGCCTGCAGGCGCCCGTTTGCGAACGGGCGCTTAAGCGCCAAATAGGAAATACCTCTAGGTATTGTTAAGAGTCCTATAGGAATACCCTACAGGAAAAAAAAAAGAGCCCTATAGCTGTACGATCTGTAGTCTCCGGAATACATCGTGAGAAGGGTTAAATATCACGTACGTAGTTATCTACAAATACGATCTAAAAAAATCCGCAAATACAATCCCGTAGTTCCCCTCGAAGCGTTCACATCTCCACACCCAAAATCGCCCACGCTCAGCCTCCGCTCCCTTTTCGTCCGATCGTCCATGCGCCGCCGCCCGACGTGTCCCCCAACGAAGCAATTCTGCCGCATCTACGTCGGAGGTCTCGGGAGAAGATGATATTGACCTTCCGCCGGAGGTAGGGTGAGAACCAAGGCGTACATCTTGCTGAAGCCTATTCGGAGAGAGGTGTTGGATTCAGTGGCGAAGGCAGAAATTTTTTATAGGTGTGGCGGAGTTCACGAAGGACGAAAACAACAATGTATAATATAATCAAGATGTGCCCTAGTTAATATAACTGTCAATATAACTATGTGCGGATTGCCATCTGAGTAGATTAGAACAACAAATTCACTGGTCGTATACAAATAGTCAAAATTAACCGTTCGTATATAACTAACCAAAATTATAAAGATTGATGTTTGATAGTTTATGGACTATTAAAAAATGGACAAAAGGATTAGAAAATTTTAGGGCTAATATGGCTGTGATCCTGACCTGATGTCGCTGCTTCCGGCTCGCCGTCGCTGGCACATAAGCTCGTCGTTTTGTGGTTTGCGGCGCAGTGTTTCACTGGCCGCCGAGTTCCCTGCAGTGCCACCCGCCGCCGTCGCCGCGTTCGTCAAGCATCATCGCCGGGTGCCCGAGTCGCCCTAACTGAGGTAGATCGTGCCGCTATTCCGTAACTGCGGCTGTGTGCACGCGATTTCCAAGCTGTGAATCGCAGCGTACTGGACAGATCGAGCTGGGCTACATACAGGTAGGTGGGCTGCTGGGAGGATAACTGGGCCATTGGCAATTAAGTTTGAGGCCCCTGCGTGTCTCCTGCTCCTCCAAACTGATGAAACGGATACAACTCCATCGACCAACGCTCAAACTCCAGATATATAGTATACATACGCGGTATTTAGCCAAATTTTAGGTATGGCAGCGGCCAAACCTCGCCATATTGCTAGATTCGCCCCTGGTTGGATTGGTGAAGTACCAGGGAGCCAGGGATGGGTGAGCGCCAGGTCGCTGCAGACTACTACAGATCAGGGATTCCATGTAGAGGGTGCACACCTTGAATTACTGGATGAGGGATTTGTTTGCAGGGAAGTGGTCAGCTTTGGTAATCAGGGACGCCAGCGAGGTTGTGTGTGAGGTCGTGGGGGGGGGTACCAATTCCAAGTAAAGCTTGGCAGTGCATGCCATCAAGGGGAACGCACGCCTTAGAAAAGGAGCTGCCCCAGCACGTATATGTACTGGAACTGGACCACCAGACCAGCTATGAGAACAAACATTAACATGAGAGCTAGCACAATTTTTGCGGATGGAGAGCTTCATGGAGCGAGCTGAGGCTGCACTGGGCAGGCTCTCCCTGATGCCGCCTGTGTTGCAGACTACTCATGTGTTGCGCCCTTTGGTTGTGCCCGATGGCAGCTTCGACGTTGAGAAGGGAGACGAGCTTCATGGTCGTTTCTCCCCTCGTGCTAGGGCCAGCTCACCGCCATTAGCCTCTGAGGGATTTGACAATGATGTGGCTGTGACTCCAGTGTTACAGATCATGCCCGAGCTTCAGGAGTTGTGTGGGGGGCCGGTTTTGTGCGTTGAGCAACTGCAGGTAGACCCTCCCGAGATCTCGAGTGTGGCTTTGCCACCAACATCACCCCCGGAGTCGAGCCAGATAGTTGATGCTGAGGAGAGCAGTGATTTGGACGGTGCGATCTCTCACTCGCCCAAGTCCATTGGGCTTCAGGCATTAGTCATCGAGCGCGGAGTTTTAGATGTTGCTGCCCTTCCCTCATCTGCGACCATCGAGAAGGTGATGCCTGTGAGTGGCATGGCCATTGAGCCAAGTGTGTTGGCACCTACTCCAACTCCAAATCCAAATGCTCTCTTCGCGAAGGAACCTTGTGACTTGCTCGCTAGCGTGGAGGTTGCTAGACCTGGTTTGGGCAGGTCGATTGCTTGTCTCCTGACGGGAACGACAATAAGGGGCAAACAAAAGAAGATGGGCAAAGGCAAGAGTGGCGTCATAGGCAAGGCGTCTCTGGTTGCTTGATGGATGATCTTCGGTCTCTCGGCTTGTCCTCTTGGATTGGGAGGTGCATGATGTCTTGTGCCGTGGTGTTCTTGTTGAGATTCACTTGGCGTAGTAGTAGTGGGTTTGTGAATGTTGTGCATTCGGAGAGTTTGGCAAGGCCGACTGTGCAGTTGGGGGATTTCTTGCCATGTGAGTAGTTAGTCCGTGCTCTATTTGTGTAGGTTTTTGCCCGGTTTTTCTTAAATTAACTGGGCAATTCTCTTCTTCTTAATTAATTGAAGAGGCAAAACTTTTGCCTCCGTTTTGAAAAAAAACAATTCCTTAGTGTTTTGTTCTCAAGTTCCAGTCCGATTCAGTCGCAAATTCTTATAAACGTCCAGCAGGAATAATTTTCTGTAATGTACGGTGGTATTTGTGTTCATTAAAGTATGTATTTACTAACTGAAAGCAACTCCTCGAGAAAAAAATTCGCCATTAGATTAGTAGCCTTTGGACGAAGTGGTCTGATTGGAAATAACCTCGACTGGACTTCTCCATGTACGCTACCAGTATGTCTGTAACGGCAAAAATCTCCCTGGGCCGTGTGCTATGTCGCTCGACCAATTCCTCTTCTTAAGCGACACCCTACTAAATATATCTTGCTCTACTAATCTGTCCACCATAATCTATGAATTATTCATCTGTGTCTGTCATGCGTTTTCTGCGAGGAAAAAAGAACAGATTGATGGTATGTCCGAAAGGATGTCATGCAAGCACTTGCACACGGTGAGTTAATATATTAACCCATCTATTTAGTTCTTCCCCTAGTTGTTCTCCATATAATCCAGTGCTTATCATTGAATCTTCACTTTTTCCTTTGTTTCCATATGGTTGCAGGCATGCCTGACGGCAGAAGTTGGCTTGATTGATGTGTTCGAAGCAAAGCTGTTGTGATTTCACATCTGGGCATGAATGTGTGTATCCCTATCTTCTTTTATTAACCGGTCAGTCCGTATAGTGGTGTTTGCATCTACCAACAAGTTTATTTAAAAACTTTCTATAATCCTTACTTTTCATTAGCTATCAAAATAATTCTATCGTATTGTTTTTGACATTTTGTTTTTGCAGCTACAACCTTAATTAGAAATCAGTTGCCGTTTTTCTGTTACGGACAAATGTGATAGAAAATTCCAACTAATATGATGCATCTAATTCAGATTCTTAATTTTAATCTCAAGAATGATACGTTGTAAACCATGTTGTATAATTTGCTTCACTTTTATGACAATTTCCTATTTCCAATCACTAGTAGGAAAAGGGGCTTAGGTCACAGGACAGTTTTCACATTAGCCCCGGTTCAGTCACGAACCGGGACTAATGTGAGCATTGGTCCCGGTTCGTGCGGCCAGGGACCTGCCGGGCCTCATGGGGGCATTGGTCCCGGTTCGTCCGGACCCTTTGGTCCCGGTTGGTGGGACAAACCGGGACCAATGGGCCACGCTCCTGGCCCACCATCCTTTAGGCCCGGTTTCTACCACAAACCGGGACTAAAGGCCTGGTCCTAGTTGCGGCCAGTGTTTAGTCCCACCTCGCCAACCGAAGGGCGCTCACATCAATTTATAAGGCCGTCCCTATCTGCCTTGTTGAGCTTCTCTTAAAGTGAAAATAGATGCCCTTATACAGGAAATTTGACATAAATTCATAGTAAATTTCATAGAAATTTATTATGAATTTAGGTTGAATTTTCTCTATAAGCGCATCTATGTTCATTTTTTATATTTATAAAATAAATAAACTTAATAAAATAAATAAAACTAAATAAACCTTAATAAAATAAAATAAAATAAACTATAGTAACTACAATAAATAAACCTTAATAAATTAAGTAAAAATAGCAGCAGTAAAATAAATAAAAATAGCAGCAGTAAAATAAATAAAAATAAAATAATTAAAGTAAAATACATAAGTAATTAGAAATAAAATAAATAAGTTTTTTGTTGTAAGTAGAAACAAAACAAAACAAATAAAGCAAAAGAGAAAAAAACACGAGCCATCAACTCCATAACCGCCATATCTGGGATAGAGAAGGGCGATCCCTTGGAGTGGGATTCACATACAGTTGCCCGTAACATCTACCATTCGAGCCTAGCAGGTGGAACTCGGATCTGTCAACAGTGTCAAAGCGGCAAATAGCAGGCGGAGGAGAAGCCACCGATGTCATGTGTAGATCCCTTCTAGGTCTTGCGGATCGTGCTATTACAGCAATTTGGTTGGTTGATCCCAAAAAAAAGGAATTTGGTTGGTTTTCTTGAAGCCCTAGCTTGTTGTGCCGTCCTATTCTCTCAATGCAATTTAGCAAATGCTACTACAGTACAGTAAAGGGCACAAAGAAAAAGCACGCAGTGAAGGAAAATACCTCCATATCAAAGCTGCTACTTATCTTGTTGGTTATCAGGATGTGGATATGTAGAATTTTCTCTAGCCACGGCAACAGACATGCATTCATCGAGGGGGTTCACTACAGAACAAAATAAATGCTGACGTTAGTTGTTGAGGGTACGTTTGACATCCCTGAGAGACTAGATAATGAAAAGATGAATCGTCAAACCTGGATGAACAAAGACGCTACCAAGTGGATGAATCTGATGGCCTGTCCTCCCTTGAAGATCATGCGTCCTCCCTTGAAGGCGCCACCAGGGCCATGGACGCCTCATACACCGCCGCCGACGTGTTGTAGTGATGAGGTATCGTGCAGGATCTGACACAAGATCACCTTCAGGCAAGATGAATAGGTCTTCAGGGGCACGACGGCCGGCCACAGCAGGCCCCTGCCATGGACGGCGCCGCCCGAGCCACAGCCGCTCGCCAGCTCGCCTCTGGAGCAGTCCAAGCTTATCCGCGAGCTCGTCCACTAGTGCCCGTCGCCGCCACGACGTCCTGCAGGCTAGAGAACGGCGGTTCGCCGTTCTAATCCACGGCCGCCATTGGAACCGACTCGGGCCGCCTATATAAGGAGCCCCC
Organism: Triticum aestivum; assembly: GCF_018294505.1. Lineage (NCBI taxonomy): Eukaryota > Viridiplantae > Streptophyta > Magnoliopsida > Poales > Poaceae > Triticum > Triticum aestivum. The sequence continues at coordinate 614,063,292 of NC_057799.1, forward strand.
GAGTCCGTCCAGCCCCTCAGGTGACCTCAAGCCACCCCACCTAGCACCCCCATAGCAGGCAATCGACCAGGGAGGGTCTTCTTCCCCATCTCCGGCCAGTACAGCCGCCGCCGCCCCCCGGTCCATTCAGTCGCAACCAGAGCCCCCCCCCCCCGTCCGTATAGCACCACCATCCTCCTCCCCTCGACCGTGCGGAGCCGCCCAAACCCTCAGCTGCGTCGGGGAACCACCGTAGGCCAAAGCCCCAAACCTCCCGAAGCTGCCGTCCGCCGCGGAGCTCGCCGCCGGCGACTCCCTCCATCCCCGCCACCTCCTAGACCACAGGGAGGACTGCCCCGGCCTGACAGATCCATCCCCGCCCTCAGGACCCCGCGAGGAGCCGCCGTTCGCCGGCGTTGATCGCCGGAGCCCCGCCTCTGTTCGGCCAGAGGAGGAAGGAGGCGGGGGCGACTGGTCAAACCTGACCAGTGGGCCCATGGGACCCACTGTCAGTGACCCACGATCCGGTCCACGTGGGTTAAGTGGAGGATCTCACACAGGATCACCTTCAGGCAAGATGAATAGGTCTTCAGGGGCATGACGGCAGCGGCGGCGCCATGGCCGGGACTGGTGACGACGGCGGCAGCGAGCGAGCGGGAGGGTGGCGGCGGCTGCGTGCGAGTGGGAGGCCGGAGGATCACCACTCATTGTGCTCGACATATCACTACAAGAAACCTGTTAATCCATGACGGATTTCTAATGACATTTTTGGAAACTCTCATCGATGACCTGGTAAAACCCCACAAGCCCGGTGAAAGCCCGCTAAAGCCCGTCTAACTGTTCCCGTATAAAAACTTAACCCTAAATTCCCTCCTCGGCCCCTGCATCGTGTCCCACAGCACGTCGCCACCCCTCGTCCCTCCCACAGCTCGTAAACCTTAATAAAATAAAATAAAATAAACTATAGTAACTACAATAAATAAACCTTAATAAATTAAGTAAAAATAGCAGCAGTAAAATAAATAAAAATAGCAGCAGTAAAATAAATAAAATAAAATAATTAAAGTAAAATACATAAGTAATTAGAAATAAAATAAATAAGTTTTTTGTTGTAAGTAGAAACAAAACAAAACAAATAAAGCAAAAGAGAAAAAAATAGAGGAAAAAAATTATGCCACCTACTGGGCCACCACGGCCTGAATACGACTAGAAACCCATCCATGGGCCAGGATTCAGGCCCACAGAAGGCCCAGTAGGCCCACAGGCAAATAGTGACAGAATAGGCCCGTAAGCCTGCATTTGAGAGGAGCTCGAAGTGGTCAGCGCAGCTGCGCTTATAAACCACTGTCGAAGCCTCTCGGCTAGCGAGGTGGGACTAAACATCCCACCGCACCGCGCCAGTTCCAGCACAAGGCCTTTGGTCCCGGTTGGTGCCACCAACCGGGACTAAAGGGGGCATTGGTCCCGGTTCGTGGCACCAACCGGGACCAAAGGCCTTTAGTCCCGGTTGGTGCCACCAACCGGGACCAATGAGTTCCCTATATATACCCCATCGCCACAGCAGAGCACTCCAGAGTGCTCTGTTTTTTCTGGCTGGCGAGGGGAGGGCATTTGGGTGCTCTAGCTCACCTCCTATGCACATGAGGTGTTCGATGAAATGTCTGAGCCACACTAGTTAATCTTTGTCCTCTCGAAACTCGACCTCCGAGCTCCATTTTCCCTGAGATTTGTCTAGGTTTAGCGGTCCGTCACGTCCCGTCCCCGTCTTCACCGCCGTCGATCGCCCGCGCCGATCTTGTCGCCAGCACCACCGTGGTGAGCCTCTTGTTCTTATCTTCTTTCTGAAAGGAAAAAATTCTTACTTTAGATAGTTACTTCTCTAATTTTGTTACTTTTATTATTCCTTCTTATTACATAGTGCGATGGTTTTGGTATCCGCCACGTCGGCCCTCGTCCTGTCTATGATTTGGATGTGGTATATATTATCTTTTTATAACTATTTGATTCATTTATTGTTTATGACAAATATACCGACCAACGTGACATAGATTTTATTTATCTAGGAGGTGGTTGAACCGGAAATTCTAACCGACCCTATTGTCGAGAGGTTAAATTTAGTTGAAGAAGAAAACAATTACTTGAAGGAAAAAATAAAAAAATTGAGGAGGAGAAGATGATATTGGAGTTGCATGTTGCGGATGTCGTCGATGATCACAAGATCAAGATGGATGCAATGCGCTTGAAGATTAGAAAGATTAGAAAATATGCCATTCATACCGAGGCTTGGTATCATTATGCCGTTGGATCAATTGTTACCTTGGTTGCGATTATGATCGCATTTGTTTTCGCATTGAAATGTTTTACATAGTTTCAATGTATGGTTTAATTAATTAGATGCTCTGGAGAGCTATATATATGTTGTTAGATGAGAACTATGTATGTACTTTGGTTCTAATGTGATGATGAACTTCTATTAATTTGGTCACTTAATTATCTATTCATGATGTTCTGTAATGGTTTTTGACACACTTAATTATATATAATGCACGCAGATGAACCGGCAATGGATGTACGGTGACAGACACACCTCCGAGTACATTAAGGGCGTGCATGATTTTCTCGAAGTGGCTGAGGCAAACAAGCAGAATGGTTTTATGTGTTGTCCATGCCCTATATGTGGGAATACGAAGTCTTACTCTGACCGGAAAATCCTTCACACCCACCTGCTTTACAAGGGTTTCATGCCACACTATAATGTTTGGACGAGGCACGGAGAAATAGGGGTTATGATGGAAGACGGCGAAGAAGAAGAGGACGATGACAACTATGTGCCCCCTGAATACGGTGATGCTGCAACGGGGGAAGCTGCTGAAGATCAAGAGGAACCAGACGATGTGCCCAATGATGCTGCAAGGGGGGAAGCTGCTGAAGATCAAGAGGAACCAGTGCCCGATGATGATGATCTCCGCCGGGTCATAGTCGATGCAAGGACGCAATGCGAAAGTCAAAAGGAGAAGCTGAAGTTCGATCGCATGTTAGAGGATCACAAAAAAGGGTTGTACCCCAATTGCGAAGATGGCAACACAAAGCTCGGTACCGTACTGGAATTGCTGCAGTGGAAGGCAGAGAATGCTGTGCCTGACAAAGGATTTGAGAAGCTATTGAAAATATTGAAGAAGAAGCTTCCAAAGGATAACGAATTGCCCGACAGTACATACGCAGCAAAGAAGGTCGTATGCCCTCTAGGATTGGAGGTGCAGAAGATACATGCATGCCCTAATGACTGCATCCTCTACCGCGGTGCGTACAAGGATCTGAACGCATGCCCGGTATGCGGTGCATTGCGGTATAAGATCAGACGAGATGACCCTGGTGATGTTGACGGCGAGCCCCCCAGGAAGAGGGTTCCTGCGAAGGTGATGTGGTATGCTCCTATAATACCACGGTTGAAACGTCTGTTCAGAAACGAAGAGCATGCCAAGTTGATGCGATGGCACAGTGAGGACCGTAAGAAAGACGGGAAGTTGAGAGCACCCGCTGACGGGTCGCAGTGGAGAAAAATCGAGAGAAAGTACTGGGCTGAGTTTGCAGCTGACCCAAGGAACGTATGGTTTGGTTTAAGCGCGGATGGCATTAATCCTTTCGGGGAGCAGAGCAGCAATCACAGCACCTGGCCCGTGACTCTATGTATGTATAACCTTCCTCCTTGGATGTGCATGAAGCGGAAGTTCATTATGATGCCAGTTCTCATCCAAGGCCCTAAGCAACCCGGCAACGACATTGATGTGTACCTAAGGCCATTAGTTGAAGAACTTTTACAGCTGTGGAATGGAAACGGTGTACGTACGTGGGATGAGCACAAACAGGAGGAATTTAACCTGCACGCGTTGCTGTTTGTAACCATCAACGATTGGCCCGCTCTCAGTAACCTTTCAGGACAGACAAACAAGGGATACCACGCATGCACGCACTGTTTAGATGACACTGAAAGTATATACCTGGACAAAAGCAGGAAGAATGTGTACCTGGGCCATCGTCGATTTCTTCCGACCAACCATCAATGTCGAAAGAAAGGCAAGCATTTCAAAGGCGAGGCAGATCACCGGAAGAAGCCCGCCATGCGTACCGGTGATCACGTACTTGCTATGGTCAATGATTTACACGTAATCTTTGGAAAGGGTCCCGGCGGACTAGCTGTTCCGAATGACGCTGAGGGACACGCACCCATGTGGAAGAAGAAATCTATATTTTGGGACCTACCCTACTGGAAAGAGCTAGAGGTCCGCTCTTCAATCGACGTGATGCACGTGACGAAGAACCTTTGCGTGAACCTGCTAGGCTTCTTGGGCGTGTATGGGAAGACAAAAGATACACCTGAGGCACGGGAGGACCTGCAACGTTTGCACGAAAAAGACGGCATGCCTCCGAAGCAGTATGAAGGTCCTGCCAGCTACGCTCTTACGAAAGAAGAGAAAGAAATCTTCTTTGAATGCCTGCTCAGTATGAAGGTCCCGACTGGCTTCTCGTCGAATATAAAGGGAATAATAAATATGCCAGAGAAAAAGTTCCAGAACCTAAAGTCTCATGACTGCCACGTGATTATGACGCAACTGCTTCCGGTTGCATTGAGGGGGCTTCTACCGGAAAACGTCCGATTAGCCATTGTGAAGCTATGTGCATTCCTCAATGCAATCTCTCAGAAGGTGATCGATCCAGAAATCATACCAAGGCTAAGGAGTGATGTGGCGCAATGTCTTGTCAGTTTCGAGCTGGTGTTCCCACCATCCTTCTTCAATATCATGACGCACGTCCTAGTTCATCTAGTCGACGAGATTGTCATTCTGGGGCCCGTATTTCTACACAATATGTTCCCCTTTGAGAGGTTCATGGGAGTCCTAAAGAAATATGTCCGTAACCGCGCTAGGCCAGAAGGAAGCATCTCCATGGGCCATCAAACAGAGGATGTCATTGGGTTTTGTGTTGACTTCATTCCTGGCCTTAAGAAGATAGGTCTCCCTAAATCGCGGTATGAGGGGAGACTGACTGGAAAAGGCACGCTTGGAGGGGGGACTCAATAATATGCAGGGACGGATATTCTTGGTCTCAAGCACACTACACAGTTCTACAGAACTCTACCTTGGTGACCCCGTATGTCGATGAACACAAGAACAGTCTGCGCTCCAAACACCCGGAGCAGTGTGACGACTGGATTACATGTGAACACATCAGGACTTTCAGCAGTTGGTTGGAAACACGTCTCAGAGGTGACACCACTGTTTGTGATGAGTTGTACTCGTTGTCCAGGGGACCATCTTCGACTGTATTGACTTACAAAGGATACGAGATAAATGGGAATACATTTTACACGATCGCCCAAGATCAAAAGAGCACCAACCAAAACAGCGGTGTCCGCTTTGATGCAGCAACCGAGAGGGGAAAGGACACATATTATGGTTACATAATGGACATATGGGAACTTGACTACGGACATGATTTTAAGGTCCCTTTGTTTAAGTGCAAATGGGTCAATCTGTCAGGAGGCGGGGTACAGGTAGACCCACAGTACGGAATGACAACAGTGGATCTGAACAATCTTGGGTACACTGACGAACCGTTCGTCCTAGCCAATGATGTGGCACAGGTTATCTATGTGAAGGACATGTCTACCAGACCGAGGAAAAGAAAAGATAAGGAAGCGAATACATCATACGATGAGCCAAAGCGCACATAGTTCTTTCAGGAAAAAGGGACATTGTGGGAGTGGAGGGCAAGACAGACATGTCTGAAGATTATGAAAAGTTTCATGAAATTCCTCCCTTCAAAGTCAAGGCTGACCCAAGCATCCTGATAAACGATGAAGATTATCCATGGTTACGGCGCAATAAGCAAATGACACAAGCGAAGAAAAAGTGAAGACTTTCTCCCGCAACTATTATGATGATACCATGCCAACTTTGTAATAGACGAGTATGATACCATTGTCCGTTTTGTACAAGAAGTGCATCTAGTTTTTGCCGTAACCCTCTCAACTTTCTTGCACATGCTATGTGGATGAAATGATGATACCATGCCAACTTTCAACCTTTTCAGAGTTCATTTGAAATGCTTTTCAATTTTAGGGTCTTATAGCTCAAAATAATTAGTAAATGCATGAAAAATAACAGGCCAAAAATTAAAAATTATGCCACCTACTGGGCCACCACGGCCTGAATACGATTAGAAACCCATCCATGGGCCAGGATTCAGGCCCGCAGAAGGCCCAGTAGGCCCACAGGCATGTACAGAGAGGTTAGGCCCGTAAGCCTGCTTTAGAGAGGAGCTCGACAGCTCAGGCGCACCGCACCTTATAAACAGGTGCGGCTCTCTCTTAGCTAGCGAGGTGGGACTAAACTCACCACCACGCCGCTGTGCAAGGCCATTGGTCCCGGTTGGTGGCACGAACCGGGACCAATTCCACCCTTTGGTCCCTGTTGGTGCCACGAACCGGTACTAATGAGGCTGTGGCCCCACGAGCACCTTTAGTACCTGTTCGTGGCACGAACCGGTACTAGAGTTTCTTACTAGCTAAGCAGTTTTTTAGTCCCACCTCGCTAGCTGAGAGGCACTAGGAGCGGTTTATAAGCCCTGAGTGCAGAGACGATGAAGAAGAGGCGCAATGCTGACGTTGCTTAGCTTCAAGCCTTGAGGAATAAGGTAGACTGCATCGAGCTATGTGCAGTGCAGTCTACACTATTCTGAAAGGCTTGAAGCAAATCAACGCGCATTGCGCCTCTTTTTTATTTTTAATCATTAAAAGCAAAAAGAATTTTCATAAAGAACTTTTTTTGATAGAAACTTTAATAGCAGAAAGAATTATCATAAAGTAAAATAAATAAGTAATTAGAAACAAAATAAAATAAAATAAATAAGTTTTTTGTTGTAAGTAGAAACAAAACAAAATAAATATAGCAAAAAAAGAAAACAAAAAAACTAAATACAGCAAAAAGAATTTTCATAAAGAACTAATGGCACTAATAGAAAGTTTATATTTTTTCTAAAACTAATGGCACTAACAGACAGTTTATAATTTTGCTGACCTAAAAGCAAAAAGAATTAAAAAATAAAGCAAAAAACAAAAGAAAATAAATAATGCAAAAAACAGAACCAAAAATCTGGAAAAAAATAAAAAACTGCCACCTATTGGGCCACCACGGCCTGAATACGACTAGAAACCTAACCTGGGCCAGGATTCAGGCCCGCAGAAGGTCCAATAGGCCCACAGACAGCACAGTGCGACATTACGCCCATAAGCCTGCATTTGAGAGGAGCTCGAGAGGGCAGCCGCAGTGGGGCTTATAAACCACTCCAAGCCCCTCTCAACTAGCGAGGTGGGACTAAACTTTTGGCCGCGGGCAGCGCAAGGCCTTTGGTCCCGGTTGGTGGCACCAACCGGGACCAATCCCCCCCCCTAGTCCCGGTTGGTGCCACCAACCGGGACCAAAGGCCGCCGCTTCCCGCCCTTTGGGCTGCTGAAAAGGGACCTTTGGTCCCGGTTGGTGGCACCAACCGGGACTAAAGGGTGGCATTGGTCCCGGTTGGTGGCACCAACCGGGACTAAAGGGTGGCATTGGTCCCGGTTGGTGCCACCAACCGGGACCAAAGGTGTGCCTATATAAGCCAACACTTGGGAAATTTTCAGATACCTCGCCAGTTGCCCCCGACGCCGCCAGGCTGCCCGTGCTCGCCGTCGCCGCCCGCTCCTCGTCGCCGTCGCCCCGCGCCCTTGCCTCGACGGGTCGCTTCCCGGTGCTCGTCGCCGTCGCCCTGCCCCCACGCGCCGCCCCGCCTCGTGCTCCCCTGCTCGCACGCGCCGCCTCGGCGCCCCGAGCCCCCTTGCCCGGCCCGCTTGCTCGCCGGCGCCCTCGCCGCCCCCGCCCCGTCCCGCCCCCGCGCGCCGGCGCCCTCGCCGCCCCCGCCGTCACCATCGTCCTAGCCGCCCCCGCTGTGAGAGCCGCCGCCCCGGCTCTGTTTTTTTATTAGTTAATTGTTTTTTGATCATATATATATAATGTATATGTGTATGTATGTGGCTATATGTTTTTTTATTAGTTTAATTTTTTTGTTCATATGTGATGTATATGTGTATGTGGCTATAATGTATATGTGAACAAAAAAAATTTGTATGTATGTAGATGTTCAAAATGTATGAATATATATGTCAAAAATGTTTTTTTGTTCATAGAAAGTTTTTTGTTCATATATAGAAAGTTTTTATATATGACAATGGATATATATTCGATATATATGAGAAATGATGATCCACATGGAAAAGTTTTATATATGCAGAAGTTACAATTTTAGAAAAGTTTTATATATCTAGCTAGGAAGGGAAGAAGAAGAAAAAGAAGGATAGAAAAGAAGAAAATAAGAAGAGGAAAGAAAGAAGAAGAGGAGAGGAAGAAGAGGAGAAATAAATAAGAAGAGGAAAAAAGAAGAAAAAGAAGAGGAGAAGAAGAAAGGAATAGAGGAGAAGAAGAAAAAATAGAAACCTCTATTCCTTTCTTCTTCTCCTCTTTTTTTTCTTCTTTTTTTTCTTCAATCCTCTCCTCTATTCCTTTCTTCTTCTCCTCTTTTTATTTCTTCTTCGTTTTCTTATGTTTTATCGGGTATGTCGTCGTCGATATATACCCCTCCCGATAACTTGTACACGTGGGGGGATAACTTCAACACGAGGGGGGGTCGATATACCCCCTCCCCGATAACATTATTTTCCCGTGTATATATGTCGTCGTTGTTGATATAACCCCCTCCTGATAACTTCAACACGTGGGGGGGTCGATATACCCCCTCCCCGATAACATTATTTTCCCGTGTATGTATGTCGTCGTTGTCGATATTACCCCCTCCCGATAACTTCAACACGAGGGGGGATAACTTCAACACGAGGGGGGGTCGATATACCCCCTCCTCGATAACATTATTTTCCCGTGTATGTATGTCGTCGTTGTCGATATAACCCCCTCCCGATAACTTCAACACGTGGGGGGGTCGATATACCCCCTCCCCGATAACATTATTTTCCCGTGTATGTATGTCGTCGTTGTTGATATATATAACTCCCTCCCAGATAACTTCAACATGATGGACGGTCGATATGTATACCCCCTCTCGACCGTGATAACTTATACCACGGGAGCACCCCCCGGCCCTCTCGCTCGACCAAAACTCTCGAGGACACCCAAACCCTAGAAAAAAACGATGTCGGTCTCCTACCCCCTCCCGCCGCGCCCCTACCCTTGAAGCGTTGCCTAGGCCACCCCAAACCCGGAATAAGCTAGGTCTACGTTTGCACTAATATATCCACCTGCTGTCATGTTTGTGTAATAATTGCCATGTTGTAATATTTGCAGAAACAATGGAGCACGGACGAGATGAGCAAGCAAAAGAGGTGTTGGGGGACATAATCTTAGCCGGAGGTGATATCTTGTCGTATCTTAACGACAATGATGGTCTGGAAGAACAAGGTGAAGAAGCAGGCTACGGTGATCGAAGAGTGGAGGAGGAAAGACATGATTATGATGGCTCCGGTGACCCAATGCTGGTGCAAGAAGGAGCCCGTGGTGACGGCTCCGGTGACCGAACAGAGTCCGGCCAGGTAAATATATTAGTTAAGCCTGTGCTGACTAGCTAATTGATGCATTCATTGATTTGGTATGTACACATATTAATTAACACTCGTCTTTCTTCTTTTTTCTAGCCCTCCGGATCGAGCACAACTGCGGTAAAGAGACGAGGCCCGAAGAGAAAGTTGCGCTCGGATGAAAGGTTTGAGATCACAGCAATCGCGCGTGACGGCCAACCGATTGAACCCCTCCGGACAAAGGATGCTTTTGCTGCTCAGTGCGGGGTTCTAGTTAGGGACAAGATCCCGATCAGCATCCACCAATGGTATAAGCCTAAGAAGGAAAACCCTGAGGTGTCTTATGTCAATGATATGCAGAAAGATGATCTTTGGACTGAGCTGAAGGCAAATTTCACCCTACCGCCATAGGAGGATCCGGAGAAGCCAGTTATAGAGCAATTAATCAAGTCTCATGCTCTTAAGAAGATGGCAGACCTATTCAGGAGGTGGAAGAATGAGCTGAAAACGTTTGTCGACAAAGAAGAGACACTAGAATTCATCGGCCGGTATGAGAAGATCAGAGATCACTGGCCCGCATTTGTGGCCCACAAGACATCGGAAAAGAGTAAGAAGATGTCAGCGACAAACAAGAAGAATGCTGCGAAGAAGAAGCTTCACCATCGCACGGGGTCAGGTGGCTACCTCAAAGCCCGGCCTAAGTGGGCAGTCTGAGAGGGATCTGCTTGATAAAGGGATCGAACCAGAGACAATGAACTGGCCAGACCGTTGCCGTACTTGGTTCTTCGGGGCTGGCAGAACCTTGGACCCTGTATCAGGGAGGTGTCGTTGGACGGACGAGCAACTTGCAATACCCGTCAAGAAGCTTAAGCACTATATCGATGCAGCGCAGCAAGGGACGTTCGTTCCAGACAGAGAGAACGACGAGCTCACAATGGCCCTCGGGAATCCTGAGCACCCTGGACGGACACGAGGCACGCCAGGCTCCGTTCCGTGGAAGGCTGGTTTTCCGGACGCGGGCGGTTACAAAACCCAGGAGAGAAGGAAAAAAGTGGAGCAGATCCAAATTCAGAAGCTGCACGAAAGGGTTCAAGCGCTAGAGGAACGAGATGGCAATTGAGATGCCGAAACTGCCCCCGAAGCTACACCGCCATCTCAGCGGAGAAGCAGCGTGGCTTCCACCGAGCTGCCTCAGCTGGAGCATGCGGCTCCTGCTAGCTACCCCGTGGATGCTATCACGGAGTCTCAACATTGCCACCTTATGGCGGAATGGCAGAACTTGAAAGTCAAGGCGGTTGTTGGCTCTGTTTTACCTACTGAACCCGGTGCAACCTACCATTGCCGGTCGATTCCAGAAGGATATGCTAGGGTGATGGTGGATGAAATAACGGAGGGATTTGAGGACCTCCAGCTTGACCACCCTACCGGTGAAGGGGAGACTCGGCTGGGTTTAGCTCTGAAGACTCCATGCCTATGGCGGAAGGAGCTCATCAAGCTTCCGAACTGAAGCAGTACTACCCTAGATATTTGGTAGATGAGAAGGCAGGCAAGGTCGACAGAAGTACATTGGATATACGTTATATGAATGTGTACTTTACTAGTACTCCTAGCAGCACCAGGGTATTAGATACCGGTTCGGTTGCTAAGTGTTAGTAACACGAAATAAAAGCTGCGGAATAAATGGAGACTAGCTAAAGGTGAGATGACGATGTGTGTTGGAAGTGTTTCCAAGGTTGATATGATCAAGCATCGCATGCTCCCTCTACCATCGAGATTGGTGTTTGTGTTGAACATGATTGGATTATGTTTATCGCAATACGGTTATTCATTTAAGGAGAATAATGGTTACTCTGTTTATTTGAATAATACCTTCAATGGTCTTGCACCTAAAATGAATCTCAATCGCAGTGATACACATGTTCGTGCCAAAATATATAAAATAGTAATGATAGTACCACATACTTGTGGCACTGCCACTTGAGTCATATTGGTGTAGAACGCATGAAGAAGCTCCATGTAGATGGATCTTTGGACTCACTCGTTTTTGAAAAGATTGAGACATGCGAACCATGTCTATTGGTATATATGCATGAAGAAACTCCATGCAGATGGATCGTTTGTACTCACTTGATTTTGAATCACTTGAGACATGCAAATCATACCACATGGGCAAGATGACTGAAAGGCCTCGTTTTCAGTAAGATGGAACAAGAGAGCAATTTATTGGAAGTAATACATTTTGATGTATGCAGTCCAATGAATGCTGAGGCATGCAGTGGATATCGTTATGTTCTTACTTCACAGATGATTTGAGTAGATGCTGAGAATATTTACTTGATGAAACACAAGTCTGAATTATTGAAAGGTTCAAGTAATTTCAGAGTGAAGTTGAAGATCGTCGTGACAAGAGGATAAAATGTCTATGATATGATCATAGAGATATCTGAGTTACGAGTTTAGCACACAATTAAGACATTGTGGAAAGTGTTTCACAATTAATACCGCCTGGAACACCATAGTGTGATGGTGTGTCCGAACATCATAACTGCACCCTATTGGATATGGTGCATACCATGATGTCTCTTATCGAATTACCACTATCGTTTATGGGTTAGGCATTAGAGATAACCGCATTCACTTTAAAAGGGGCACCACGCAATTCCGTTGAGACGACACCGTTTAGAGAAACCTAAGTTGTCGTTTCTTAAAAGTTTGAGGCTGCGACGCTTATGTGAAAAAGTTTCAGGCTGATAAGCTCGAACCCAAAGCGGATAAATGCATCTTCATAGAATACCCAAAAACAGTTGGGTATACCTCCTATTTCAGATCTGGAAGCAAAAGTAATTGCTTCTAGAAGCGAGTCCTTTCTCGAGGAAAAGTTTCTCTCGAAAGAATTGAGTGGGAGGATGGTGGAGACTTGATAGGGTTATTGAACCGTCACTTCAACTAGTGTGTAGCAGGGCACTGGAAGTTGTTCCTGTGGCACCTACACCAATTGAAGTGGAAGCTTATGATAGTGATCATGAAACTTCGGATCAAGTCACTACCAAACCTCGTAGGACGACGAGGATGCGTACTACTTCAGAGTAATGCGTAATCCTGTCTTAGAAATCATGTTGTTGGACAACGATGAACCTACGAGCTATGGAGAAGCGATGGTGGGCCCATATTCCGACAAATGGCTCAAAGCCATGAAATCCGAGATAAATGGATCTTTAAGAAGAAGACGGACATGGACGGTAATATTACCGTCTATGAAGCTCGACTTGTGGCAAAGAGTATTTTCACAAGTTCAAGGAGTTGACTACGATGAGATTTTCTCATCCGTAGCGATGCTTAAGTCCGTCGGAATCATGTTAGCATTAGCTGCATTTATGAAATCTGGCAGATGGATGTCAAAACAAGTTTCCTTACCAGTTTTCGTAAGGAAAGGTTGTATGTGATACAATCAGAAAGGTTTTGTCGATCCTAAGGATGCTAAAAGGTATGCTAGCTCCAGCGATCCTTCCATGGACTAGAGCAAGCATCTCGGAGTCAGAATATACGCTTTGATGGAGTGATCAAAGTTTTTGGGTTTATACAAAGTTTGTTAGAAACTTGTATTTACAATAAAGTGAGTGGGAGCGCTACAACATTTCTGATAAGTATATGTGAATGACATATTGTTGATCCGAAATGATGTAAAATTTCTGGAAAGCATAAAGGGTTGTTTGAAAGGAGTTTTTCAAAGGAAGACCTGGATAAAAGCTGCTTACATATTGGGCATCAAGATCTATAGAGATAGATCAACAAGACCGATGATACTTTCAAAGAACGCACACCTTGACATGTTTTTGAAAGAGTTCAAAATAGATCAGCAAAGAAGGAGTTCTTGGCTGTGTTACAAGGTGTGAGTATTGAGTAAGACTCAAGACCTGACCACAGCAGAAGAGAGAAAAAGGACGAAAGTCGTCCCCTATGCTTTAGACGTAGGCTCTACAGTATGCTATGCTGTGTACCGCACTTGAAGTATGCCTTGCCATGAGTTGGTCAAGGGGTACAATGGTGATCCGGGAATGGATCACATGACAGCGGTCGAACTTATCCTTAGTATCTAGTGGACTAAGTAATTTTCTCGATTATGGAGGTGAAAAGGAGTTCGTCTTAAAGGGTTACGTCGATGCAAACTTTGACACTAATCCGGATGACTCTGAGTAGTAAACCGGATTCGTATAGTAGAGCAATTATTTGAAATGGCTCCAAATAGCGCGTGGTAGCATCCACAAGATGACATAGATATTCGTAAAGCACACACGGATCTGAAAGGTTCAGACCCGTTGACTAATAACCTCTCTCACAAGCATAACATGATCAAACCAGAACTCATTGAGTGTTAATCACATAGTGATGTGAACTAGATTGTTGACTCTAGTAAACTCTTTAGATGTTGGTCACATGGTGATGTGACCTGTCAGTGTTAATCACATGGTGATGTGAACTAGATTATTGACTCTAGTGCAAGTGGGAGACTGTTGGAAATATACCCTAGAGGCAATAATAAATAAGTTATTATTATATTTCCTTGTTCATGATAATCGTTTATTATCCATGCTAGAATTGTATTGATAGGAAACTCAGATACATGTGTGGATACATAGACAACACCAGGTCCCTAGTAAGCCTCTAGTTGACTAGCTCGTTGATCAATAGATGGTCACGGTTTCCTGACCATGGACATTGGATGTCGTTGATAACGGGATCACATCATTAGGAGAATGATGTGATGGACAAGACCCAATCCTAAGCCTAGCACAGGATCGTGTAGTTCGTTTGCTCAGAGCTTTTCTAATGTCAAGTATCATTTCCTTAGACCATGAGATTGTGCAACTCCCGGATACCGTAGGAATGCTTTGGGTGTACCAAACGTCACAACGTAACTGGGTGGCTATAAAGGTGCACTACAAGTATCTCCGAAAGTGTCTGTTGGGTTGGCACGAATCGAGACTGGGATTTGTCACTCCGTGTAAACGGAGAGGTATCTCTGGGCCCACTCGGTAGGACATCATCATAATGTGCACAATGTGACCAAGGAGTTGATCACGGGATGATGTGAGTTACGGAACGAGTAAAGAGACTTGCCGGTAACGAGATTGAACAAGGTATCGGGATACCGACGATCGAATCTCGGGCAAGAAACATACTGGTAGACAAAGGGAATTGGGTACCGGATTGATTGAATCCTCGACATCGTGGTTCATCCGATGAGATCATCGAGGAGCATGTGGGATCCAACATGGGTATCCAGATCCCGCTGTTGGTTATTGACCGGAGAGTCGTCTCGGTCATGTCTGCATGTCTCCCGAACCCGTAGGGTCTACACACTTAAGGTTCGGTGACGCTAGGGTTATAGAGATATTAGTATGCGGTAACCCGAAAGTTTTTCGGAGTCCCGGATGAGATCCCGGACGTCACGAGGAGTTCCGGAATTGTCCGGAGGTAAAGATTTATATATGGGAAGTCTTATTTTGGTCGCCGGAAAAGTTTCGCACTTTATCGGTATTGTACCGGGAGTGCCGAAAGGGGTCCGGGGGTCCACCAGCCCCGGGGGGGCACATGGGCTGTAGGGGGTGCGCCTTGGCCTATATGGGCCAAGGGAACCAGCCCCAAGAGGCCCATGCGCCAAGAGATAAGATAAAAGGAGAGTCCTAAAGGGGGAAGGCACCTCCGAGGTGCCTTGGGGGGGGAAGGACTCCTCCCTGGCCGCACCCTTCCTTGGAGGAAGGGCCAAGGCTGCGTCCCCCCCCTCTCCCTTGGCCCTATATATAGTGGGGGGAAGGGAGGGCAGCAAGAGCTAAGCCCTGGCGCCTCCCTCTCCCTCCCGTGACACCTCCTCCTCCCCGCTTGCGCTTGGCGAAGCCCTGCCGGGATCCCGCTACTTCCACCACCACGCCGTCGTGCTGCTGGATCTCCATCAACCTCTCCTCCCCCCTTGCTGGATCAAGAAGGAGGATACGTCGCTGCTCCGTACGTGTGTTGAACGTGGAGGTGCCGTCCGTTCGGCGCTAGGATCATCGGTGATTTGGATCACGACGAGTACGACTCCATCAACCCCGTTCTCTTGAACGCTTCCGCTCGCGATCTACAAGGGTATGTAGATGCACTCCCCTTCCCCTCGTTGATAGATTACTCCATAGATTGATCTTGGTGATGCGTAGAAAATTTTGAATTTCTGCTACGTTCCCCAACAGTGGTATCAGAGCCAGGTTTATGCGTAGTTTCTATGCACGAGTAGAACACAAAGTAGTTGTGGGCGTCGATTTTGTCAATTTACTTGCCGTTACTAGTCTTATCTTGATTCGGCGGCATCGTGGGATGAAGCGGCCCGGACCGACCTTACACGTACACTTACGTGAGACAGGGTCCACCGACTGACATGCACTAGTTGCATAAGGTGGCTAGCGGGTGTCTGTCTCTCCCACTTTAGTCGGATCGGATTCGATGAAAAGGGTCCTTATGAAGGGTAAATAGAAATTGGCATATCACGTTGTGGCTTTTGCGTAGGTAAGAAACGTTCTTGATAGAAACCTATACAAGCCACGTAAAACTTGCAACAACAATTAGAGGACGTCTAACTTGTTTTTGCAGCATTTGCTATGTGATGTGATATGGCCAGAAGATGTGATGAATGATATATGTGATGTATGAGATTGATCATATTCTTGTAATAGGAATCACGACTTGCATGTCGATGAATATGACAACCGGCAGGAGCCATAGGAGTTGTCTTTATTTTTGTATGACCTGCGTGTCATTGAATAACGCTATGTAAATTACTTTACTTTATTGCTAAGCGCGTTAGCCATAGAAGTAGAAGTAATCGTTGGCGTGACAACTTCATGAAGACACAATGATGGAGATCATGATGATGGAGATCATGGTGTCATGCCGGTGACAAAGATGATCATGGTGCCCCGAAGATGGAGATCAAAGGAGCAAAATGATATTGGCCATATCATGTCACTATTTGATTGCATGTGATGTTTATCATGTTATGCATCTTATTTGCTTAGTACGATGGTAGCTTAAATAAGATGATCCCTCACTAAAATTTCAAGAGACGTGTTCCCCCTAACTGTGCACCGTTGCGAAGGTTCGTTGTTTCGAAGCACCACGTGATGATCGGGTGTGATAGATTCCAACGTTCGAATACAACGGGTGTTGACGAGCCTAGCATGTACAGACATGGCCTCGGAACACATGCAAAACACTTAGGTTGACTTGACGAGCCTAGCATGTACAGACATGGCCTCGGAACACAAGAGACCGAAAGGTCGAACATGAGTCGTATAGTAGATACGATCAACATGGAGATGTTCACCGATGATGACTAGTCCGTCTCACGTGATGATCGGACACGGCCTAGTTTGACTCGGATCATGTATCACTTAGATGACTAGAGGGATGTCTATCTGAGTGGGAGTTCATTAATCAGATGAACTTCATTATCATGAACATAGTCAAAAGGTCTTTGCAAATTATGTCATACGCTTTAGTTCTACTGTTTAAGATATGTTCCTAGAGAAAATTTAGTTGAAAGTTGGTAGTAGCAATTATGCGGACTGGGTCCGTAAACTGAGGATTGTCCTCATTGCTGCACAGAAGGCTTATGTCCTTAATGCACCGCTCGGTGTGCTGAACCTCAGCGTCGTCTGTAGATGTTACGAAACATCTGACATACACGTTTTGATGACTACGTGATAGTTCAGTGCGTAATGCTAACGGTTTAGAATTGTGGCACAAGAGACGTTTTTTGAAACGTCGCAGAACATATGAGATGTTCCGAAGACTGAAATTGGGATTTCAGACTAGTGCCCACGTCAAGAGGTATGAGACCTCTGACAAGTTTCTTAAGCCTGCAAACTAAGGGAGAAAAGCTCAATCGTTGAGCATGTGCTCAGATTGTCTGAGTACTACAATCACTTGAATCGAGTGGGAGTTAATCTCCCAGATGAGATAGTGATGGTTCTCCATAGTCACTGCCACCAAGCTATTAGAGCTTCGTGATGAACTATAACATATCAGGGCTAGATATGATGATCCTTGAGCAACTCGTGATGTTTGACACCGCGAAAGTAGAAATCAAGAAGGAGCATCAATTGTTGATGGTTAGTAAAACCACTAGTTTCTAGAAGGGCAAGGGCAAAGAGATACTTCATTAAACGGCAAATCAGTTGCTGCTCTAGTGAAGAAACCCAAGGTTGAACCCAAACCCGAGACTAAGTGCTTCTGTAATGAGGGGAACGGTCACTGAAGCAGTACTACCCTAGATATTTGGTAGATGAGAAGGCAGGCAAGGTCGACAAAAGTATATTGGATATACGTTATATGAATGTGTACTTTACTAGTACTCCTAGCAGCACCAGGGTATTAGATACCGGTTCGGTTGCTAAGTGTTAGTAACACGAAATAAAAGCTGCGGAATAAATGGAGACTAGCTAAAGGTGAGATGACGATGTGTGTTGGAAGTGTTTCCAAGGTTGATATGATCAAGCATCGCATGCTCCCTCTACCATCGAGATTGGTGTTTGCGTTGAACATGATTGGATTATGTTTATCGCAATACGGTTATTCATTTAAGGAGAATAATGGTTACTCTGTTTATTTGAATAATACCTTCAATGGTCTTGCACCTAAAATGAATCTCGATCGCAGTGATACACATGTTCGTGCCAAAAGATATAAAATAGTAATGATAGTACCACATACTTGTCGCACTGCCACTTGAGTCATATTGGTGTAGAACGCATGAAGAAGCTCCATGTAGATGGATCTTTGGACTCACTCGTTTTTGAAAAGATTGAGACATGCGAACCATGTCTATTGGTATATATGCATGAAGAAACTCCATGCAGATGGATCGTTTGTACTCACTTGATTTTGAATCACTTGAGACATGCAAATCATACCACATGGGCAAGATGACTGAAAGGCCTCGTTTTCAGTAAGATGGAACAAGAGAGCAATTTATTGGAAGTAATACATGTTGATGTATGCAGTCCAATGAATGCTGAGGCATGCAGTGGATATCGTTATGTTCTTACTTCACAGATGATTTGAGTAGATGCTGAGAATATTTACTTGATGAAACACAAGTCTGAATTATTGAAAGGTTCAAGTAATTTCAGAGTGAAGTTGAAGATCGTCGTGACAAGAGGATAAAATGTCTATGATATGATCATAGAGATATCTGAGTTACGAGTTTAGCACACAATTAAGACATTGTGGAAAGTGTTTCACAATTAATACCGCCTGGAACACCATAGTGTGATGGTGTGTCCGAACATCATAACTGCACCCTATTGGATATGGTGCATACCATGATGTCTCTTATCGAATTACCACTATCGTTTATGGGTTAGGCATTAGAGATAACCGCATTCACTTTAAAAGGGGCACCACGCAATTCCGTTGAGACGACACCGTTTAGAGAAACCTAAGTTGTCGTTTCTTATAAGTTTGAGGCTGCGACGCTTATGTGAAAAAGTTTCAGGCTGATAAGCTCGAACCCAAAGCGGATAAATGCATCTTCATAGAATACCCAAAAACAGTTGGTTATACCTCCTATTTCAGATCTGGAAGCAAAAGTAATTGCTTCTAGAAGCGAGTCCTTTCTCGAGGAAAAGTTTCTCTCGAAAGAATTGAGTGGGAGGATGGTGGAGACTTGATAGGGTTATTGAACCGTCACTTCAACTAGTGTGTAGCAGGGCACTAGAAGTTGTTCCTGTGGCACCTACACCAATTGAAGTGGAAGCTTATGATAGTGATCATGAAACTTCGGATCAAGTCACTACCAAACCTCGTAGGACGACAAGGATGCGTGCTACTTCAGAGTAATGCGTAATCCTGTCTTGGAAATCATGTTGTTGGACAACGATGAACCTACGAGCTATGGAGAAGCGATGGTGGGCCCATATTCCGACAAATGGCTCGAAGCCATGAAATCCGAGATAAATGGATCTTTAAGAAGAAGACGGACATGGACGGTAATATTACCGTCTATGAAGCTCGACTTGTGGCAAAGAGTATTTTCACAAGTTCAAGGAGTTGACTACGATGAGATTTTCTCATCCGTAGCGATGCTTAAGTCCGTCGGAATCATGTTAGCATTAGCTGCATTTATGAAATCTGGCAGATGGATGTCAAAACAAGTTTCCTTACCAGTTTTCATAAGGAAAGGTTGTATGTGATACAATCAGAAAGGTTTTGTCGATCCTAAGGATGCTAAAAGGTATGCTAGCTCCAGCGATCCTTCCATGGACTAGAGCAAGCATCTCGGAGTCAGAATATACGCTTTGATGGAGTGATCAAAGTTTTTGGGTTTATACAAAGTTTGTTAGAAACTTGTATTTACAATAAAGTGAGTGGGAGCGCTACAACATTTCTGATAAGTATATGTGAATGACATATTGTTGATCCGAAATGATGTAAAATTTCTGGAAAGCATAAAGGGTTGTTTGAAAGGAGTTTTTCAAAGGAAGACCTGGATAAAAGCTGCTTACATATTGGGCATCAAGATCTATAGAGATAGATCAACACGCCCGATGATACTTTCAAAGAACGCACACCTTGACATGTTTTTGAAAGAGTTCAAAATAGATCAGCAAAGAAGGAGTTCTTGGCTGTGTTACAAGGTGTGAGTATTGAGTAAGACTCAAGACCTGACCACAGCAGAACAGAGAAAAAGGACGAAAGTCGTCCCCTATGCTTTAGACGTAGGCTCTACAGTATGCTATGCTGTGTACCGCACTTGAAGTATGCCTTGCCATGAGTTGGTCAAGGGGTACAATGGTGATCCGGGAATGGATCACATGACAGCGGTCGAACTTATCCTTAGTATCTAGTGGACTAAGGAATTTTCTCGATTATGGAGGTGAAAAGGAGTTCGTCGTAAAGGGTTACGTCGATGCAAACTTTGACACTAATCCGGATGACTCTGAGTAGTAAACCGGATTCGTATAGTAGAGCAATTATTTGAAATGGCTCCAAATAGCGCGTGGTAGCATCCATAAGATGACATAGATATTCGTAAAGCACACACGGATCTGAAAGGTTCAGACCCGTTGACTAATAACCTCTCTCACAAGCATAACATGATCAAACCAGAACTCATTGAGTGTTAATCACATAGTGATGTGAACTAGATTGTTGACTCTAGTAAACTCTTTAGATGTTGGTCACATGGTGATGTGACCTGTCAGTGTTAATCACATGGTGATGTGAACTAGATTATTGACTCTAGTGCAAGTGGGAGACTGTTGGAAATATGCCCTAGAGGCAATAATAAATAAGTTATTATTATATTTCCTTGTTCATGATAATCGTTTATTATCCATGCTAGAATTGTATTGATAGGAAACTCAGATACATGTGTGGATGCATAGACAACACCAGGTCCCTAGTAAGCCTCTAATTGACTAGATCGTTGATCAATAGATGGTCACGGTTTCCTGACCATGGACATTGGATGTCGTTGATAACGGGATCACATCATTAGGAGAATGATGTGATGGACAAGACCCAATCCTAAGCCTAGCACAAGATCGTGTAGTTCGTTTGCTCAGAGCTTTTCTAATGTCAAGTATCATTTCCTTAGACCATGAGATTGTGCAACTCCCGGATACCGTAAGAATGCTTTGGGTGTACCAAACGTCACAACGTAACTGGGTGGCTATAAAGGTGCACTACAGGTATCTCCGAAAGTGTCTGTTGGGTTGGCACGAATCGAGACTGGGATTTGTCACTCCGTGTAAACGGAGAGGTATCTCTGGGCCCACTCGGTAGGACATCATCATAATGTGCACAATGTGTCCAAGGAGTTGATCACGGGATGATGTGAGTTACGGAACGAGTAAAGAGACTTGCCGGTAACGAGATTGAACAAGGTATCGGGATACCGACGATCGAATCTCGGGCAAGTAACATACCGGTAGACAAAGGGAATTGGGTACGGGATTGATTGAATCCTCGACATCGTGGTTCATCCGATGAGATCATCGAGGAGCATGTGGGAGCCAACATGGGTATCCAGATCCCGCTGTTGGTTGTTGACCGGAGAGTCGTCTCGGTCATGTCTGCATGTCTCCCGAACCCGTAGGGTCTACACACTTAAGGTTCGGTGACGCTAGGGTTATAGAGATATTAGTATGCGGTAACCCGAAAGTTGTTCGGAGTCCCGGATGAGATCCCGGATGTCACGAGGAGTTCCGGAATGGTCCGGAGGTAAAGATTTATATATGGGAAGTCTTATTTTGGTCGCCGGAAAAGTTTCGCACTTTATCGGTATTGTACCGGGAGTGCCGAAAGGGGTCCGGGGGTCCACCAAGGGGGTCCACCAGCCCCGGGGGGGCACATGGGCTGTAGGGGGTGCGCCTTGGCCTATATGGGCCAAGGGAACCAGCCCCAAGAGGCCCATGCGCCAAGAGATAAGATAAAAGGAGAGTCCTAAAGGGGGAAGGCACCTCCGAGGTGCCTTGGGGGGGAAGGACTCCTCCCTGGCCGCACCCTTCCTTGGAGGAAGGGCCAAGGCTGCGCCCCCCCCCCTCTCCCTTGGCCCTATATATAGTGGGGGGAAGGGAGGGCAGCAAGAGCTAAGCCCTGGCGCCTCCCTCTCCCTCCCGTGACACCTCCTCCTCCCCGCTTGCGCTTGGCGAAGCCCTGCCGGGATCCCGCTACTTCCACCACCACGCCGTCGTGCTGCTGGATCTCCATCAACCTCTCCTCCCCCCTTGCTGGATCAAGAAGGAGGAGACGTCGCTGCTCCGTACGTGTGTTGAACGCGGAGGTGCCGTCCGTTCGGCGCTAGGATCATCGGTGGTTTGGATCACGACGAGTACGACTCCATCAACCCCGTTCTCTTGAACGCTTCCGCTCGCGATCTACAAGGGTATGTAGATGCACTCCCCTTCCCCTCGTTGATAGATTACTCCATAGATTGATCTTGGTGATGCGTAGAAGATCGTGCGAGCCGAAGTGAAGAACTTCTTTGAAGGGGTGAAAGCAAAGAAACATTCACCTCCAGAGGAGAAGGTAGATCCGGTGAAAGCAAAGCGCACTCTGGCTGCCCTGAGAAAACCACCAAAGTCTCCGCCGAGAGGCAACTATGAGCGTGTTCTTGCAAAGACATATGCCGAAGCGGAGCGGTCGGGAAGTACTGTCAGTGATAAAAGGATGAAAGAACGACGAGCTGGGAAAAAAATTGCCCAGCTCGGCGAACAAGCGAACCAATCGTGCCCCCCGCTCAAGGTGTCAAAAGACATCATCGCTAATGATCCGAGTATGGTGCCCGGTTATAGCAATCTTGGAGATTACCTGCCCGACGATGTACATTATGAAATCATGGAGGTGGACGAACACAAATACCATTACGGGAAGCCTCTCGTCAAAGATGTCAGATCTCTAAGCACGATGATGCGAAGACTACATGATTGGTACATGAAAACCTGCAGAGAGTCTGATGGGATGAGTACTTTGACGCTGAGAGTTAAACCGGAGCATGACCTCGTTGAAATTGAACTGCTGAATGTTCCATTTGAGGATTTCTTCTAGTTTCACAATCAAAAGGCCCTCGATAAAACAACGATCACTTGCTACTGTCTGTAAGTAGTACTACTTCTGTCATTAAGTCTCTCTATATAGGTCAGCTCTTTCATTGCATGTATTTATACTTATCCTCACTATATTATGCAGATTGAAGATCGCCGAATTGAAGAAAAGACAAATCGGTGATATTGGGTTCATTAACACAAATCTCATAGATGCATATACGGTTGAAAAACATCCCAAAGAAGCCGAGGCCAACTTGCTACAATCGTTGGTATTAAATCAAAACAAAGATATAATACTCTTTCCTTACAACTTCAAGTGAGTGTTACTGTCTTGTGCATATTCGGTTTCCCTTATTAGTCCAGGTTATGGTAATGTAATTGATGACTTATGCATGCATGCGCAGCTTCCACTATATTCTCCTAGAGATTAAGCTTGAGCCGGGACTAGTAACCGTCTTAGACTCGAGACGAAAAGATCCCCAGGACTATGCGAACATGACTCAAATGCTCGAGAAGTAAGTTAAATCGATCATTATCCACCATATCAGCAACTTTGTTCATTTCCTGATATCAAGTAATTGTTTTCTTTGTCTGGCAGGGTTTGGAGAAAATTCAGCTCAAAAGCTCCGGGACTGCCGAAGAAGCTGCAATTTAATCATCCGAAAGTAAGTACTATAGTAGCATGTTCCGCGCATCTCCTAGTGATTCAAGCGCTAGTTTCATCAATACCATTTAGCATGCTTGCTTATCAGTTTGATTGACCTCTATTTCTTGTAAAGTGGTTGTGGCAGGAACCCGGGAATAATTACTGTGGATACTACGTTTGCGAGTCCATCCGCTACCATACCTGTGAGCGGGGCTACACTGAAGAACACTATGAAGTGCGTAAGCAATAATATTCACAATTTTATTTTATTACCATCATTTGTGTTGAGTTTCATTTATTCATATATATATATGTGTGTGTGTGTGTATTGACCCCCTTCTTCAAATTAGATGTTTCGGAAGCGGGATGAACTCCTAGCAGAAGATCGTATGCGAGGAATTCAAGAGGAATTGGCGGCATTCTTCCTTGACCACGTGATCGCTGAAAACGGAGAATACTATGTGGACCCTGTGTTCCTACAATATAATTAGGAGATTGTATTGTAAGAGATAATTATTGTATATATGTAGCCGGTAGTGTCGGATAGATATACGAGAACTTGTTGTTCGACCAGTATCTCGGAGAAGGAGAGGTGGTCGATATCACTTCTCTCTGTATGCATATGTTCATGACGATCTTCTATTTCCTTCATTTGATTACTAGCTAGCGTGTCTACTCCTCTCCATACGTATATAGTACGTAGCGTCGACCAAGCACGGAGATAAGAGAGGACACTTCTCTCTATTAATTAGCTAGCTAACACAATATATGAAACACCTAAATTAACCCCCCCAAAACCCCTAAACCACCCCCTTTCAAAAAAAACAAAAACCTCAGCTCTTGCCAGCTGCTGACGCGTGGATGCCTATTGGTCCCGGTTGGTGACACCAACCAGGACAAAAGGCCCTGCCTATTGGTCCTGGTTGGTGGCACCAACCGGGACCAAAGGCCCTCCTGCCTGGGCTCCCCGCACCGGCCACGTGGACGGCCTTTAGTCCCGGTTCGTGTAAGAACCGGGACTAAAGGGCTAGGGCATTAGTAACGACCCTTTAGTCCCGGTTCCAGAACCGGGACTAAAGGCCCTTATGAACCGGGGTAAAAGCCCCTTTTCCTACTAGTGAATTGACTCTATGTATATGTGGTTTGCTAAATAATACTTGAATTCAGTCACACATATTCAATGTCAATGGCAAAAGCTAACAAAGGTTTGCGTCGCGTAGTTGTAGCATTACTATGACAATCATTTGCATGGGTGGAACCAGGGTACTATTTTTGTAACAACATTTACTTTACCGCTGCGACGTACTAATTTAGGCACTTTTACATCATCTACTATTTATTGGTGTTAAATTCAAAATACCCTATTGGTTTGGGATTACAAATTTCATTAGTTTGTATTGACTTGCTCGATTATATTCATATAGCCAAAATGAAGAGAATTGAACATGTCCTGGAATAAATCTATATAACTGTTTACTATTTATATTCGGACAAAAGAAGGTCATTACATAAATAAAATGAGCCAACTAGAGCCTTCCATCAATTTTCACGTATTATCAACTTGATAATAATTTCTCTTCTAAGGTCCTTTTGAGCTACGAGATATTGCAAATAATTAATTAAATCATTGGACTGTATATAATAAAAATGTATATGATAAAATATGATTTATGTCATCAAACAAAGGTATACTTAGACATGCCAACTGTTTCTTTTTAGCAAAGGAGAAACGATCACATGATGCGCGCAACCTAAGTGGATGCACCACACGAGCTTCCAGATTAATCGGCATGACAAATCAGTTTTCATCATTAAACATCCATGAGTATCATTTCAATTGTATGCTACTAAAATATTTCAAAAATCTATCATTTCGAAGTATTTGCAAACACATTCGTGAAAATGATGGTAAAAATTGCATGCATTATAGAGACTGTGATGTCTTTGAGGACTTCAAAAGTGATGGCTAGCCCGTGCAGCATTATAGAGACTGTGATGTCTTTGAGGACTTCAGAAGTGATGGCTAGCCCGTGCACACGGGTTGATGACTAGTTATTCTTAATCGAACATCAATTGTGTCAAACAACATTTATATTCTCATGCATATCAAGCAACACTGTTGACTTTTCTTATGGTTAATCATGCTTCTACCTCTTCATCCATCAACTCTCTCCACCTCTCCAATCCAAATTTATTTGCAAAAGAAATGTACCATCAAATAAATCTTGGATATTTTATATAGGACCATCTTAAAATCGGTAATCCGCAAATCTCGAGTGTCGATTGGTGTTGTCAGGTGACCATGGGTTGTTCTAGGCCCAGTCTGCTGAAAGAATTTGTCTTTGGGTGGGATACCCATTGCAATCTAAAACAGAATTATGGACTTTGAGATTTTAGTGAAACGAAAATAAAATTCGAGGCTTCACGTGGGTAAATCAGCCTAAAATTTACTCCCTCTGTCCCATACTATAAGAGCAGAAGGGACTGCCGTGTTGCGCAATTCCCCATGATATATCTGGGTGTTCCTCTGTCCATCCGTAAGCCTGCAACCTCTGCTCTACTCCCGCTCATCGACAAGCTAGCCCGCAAGCTATCAACCTTGAGGGGATCTATGCTCTCATGCGGAGAGAGACTGGCCTTCGTGCGGCACGTCTTATGCACGATGCCGATGCACATTCTTATGGCGATTGCTTTCAACAAAACCACCCTCCGTCAAGTTAACAAGATCATCTGCAGCTTCCTCTGGGCCAGCCGCAAAGACGTCTGTGGCGGCCAATGTATGGTCAATTGGGCACGGGTCCGCCGTCCTCTTTCCCTTGGGGGACTCGGGGTGCGTGATCTACATCGCGCTGGGATTGCGTTGCGAGTGTGATGGCTCTGGTTACAGCACACGGACTCGCGGAGACCCTGGGCTCTTCTGATCCGGATGCCAACACCATGTTCCGTGCTTCCACAACCTTGATGGTTTCCGATGGACTCAACTGCCGATTCTGGCCTAGTCACTGGATTAATGGCAGCTCGGTGGCCGAGATTGCCCCACTCATCTATGCCCAAGTCCCCCGCAGACACCGGAAGGATCGCACCATACACGACGGCCTCCACCACCGCTCCTGGGTACAGGACATCCAAGGAGCGCTCGGGCCCATGGCGATGCTGCAATACATCAGCCTATGGTGAACTGTGCGCCAAGTTCACTTCTCTGAAACCCCGGATCAGCTCACTTGGCGTTGGACTTCTTCCGACGTGTATACCGCCAAATCATGCTATGTGCAGCTCTTCGTAGGCGCCATCCCTGATCCCAATTGGCGGCTAGTCTGGAAAACCTGGCGCCTCCCCGGATCAAGTTCTTCCTCTGGCTCGCCCTTCTCGATCGATGTTGGACAACTGCTAGACTGGCGAGACATGGGCGGCTGCACGAGGATACGTGTGTGCTCTGCGACCAATTTGAGGAGTCCATGCAGCATCTCCTCGCCGACTGCCCTTTCTCCAGGCAGGTTTGATTCGATACCCTCTCATGGTGCAGACTACCCCTCCCGCCCCCGACCAGGGCACGTCGTTCGCCGAATGGTGGGCGCGCTCGAGCATGATCACACCACCCTCTATGCGCAAAGGGCTGAATGCCATTATCTCCCTGACGGCTCGGGAGATCTGGAAGCACCGAAACAGCGTCATCTTCAACGATATTCGCCCCTCTGCCCAGCAGCTTTTCGACCAAATCCGGGACGAGGCACGGATGTGGGCCAGGGCAGGGGCAACCGGAGTTGCCAACATCATCGACACCGGTTAATTAGACGAGCTAGGGTTTATGCAGCCCCTTCCCTCTGCTGCTTAGGTGTTCTCTCTCTTGCCGCATTGCGTGTACGTCTCTCAGTGTAAAAAAATGAATGGTACACAAGATTTGCCTATTCGACAAAAAGTAAACAGTGTTTGGTCCGCTGCGTGCGGCTGGCGGAGAGGAGGCGCCCGATCCCATCGTACACGAGCCTGCCACGCGAGGCAACTTTGGGCCCACGCGCTGGCGGCAAGGCCTGCCTTCGCAAGCCGTAGCCTGGGCCGCGCGAACAAAGAAAGTCCGACGGCACCGGTGCGACCGATCGAGTGCATCATGGGTAATCATCACACCCCGTAAAACTAGGGATCTTACTGTTACATGTTTGGTTGGGATTCCCCCGGTATCCCGGGCGAGTTCTTCACATGCGTCAGCCCTTCTTCTCTCTCGACGACCAGCGTATCGAGGAGTGCGATGATGGGGACGGGCTGCCCTGGCCCGACGACGTCGTCGACGAGGCCCTCATCTCCTCCCTGCCCGTCCTGGACGACGCCTTCCTAGAGGCCCTCGGAGTCGACTGCTCGCCGCCGGCGCCCATGGACGTGGAAGTCGACCTGCGGGTCACCCATTGCCCGGCCGCCTGCCCCAAGACCAACTCCGGCGGTGCGTTCCCGCGCTGGGACGTGCCCACGAAACCGCGCCGCCAGCCGGCCGCCGCGCGCAAGCGGCCCTGGTCCCACCCGTCCATGTCTTTCGGAGTCCCGGCCGTCCACGAGGCGCCGGCCGCCCATGGCGGACACGGTGTCAGCGCCGACAACGCCGGGGTGTTCAGTTACGGCAGCGGCATCAAACCTGGCAAGTTGATTTACGGCGGCAGCGACATCAAACCCAGCAAGTTGAGTTTGAGTTACAGCAGCGACGGCAACGGCGGCGACTTGGGTGGCGGCCGCCGGCGGTCGGCGGGGCGGAAGCGAGAGCAGGCGCCGGAGGGCCAGGAATGCGGGCACTGCCACACGACGGAGACGCCGCAGTGGCGGAACGGGCCGGGCGGGCCGGCCACGCTGTGCAACGCGTGCGGCATCCGGTTCAGGATGGGCAGGGACAAGCTGGTGCCGGAGTACCGGCCGTCGACGAGCCCCTTCTTCCGCAGCGGCGAGCACTCCAACCGCAACAGCAAGGTGCAGAAGCTCAGGGAGAAGAAGGTGAAGGCACTCAAGCTCTACGGCGATGGCGGCGGCTCCGGTGCGCCTGGCGGCGCCATGACGCCGGCGAAGGTCGCCGGCAATGTAGATACTGGTTCAGTTCTTTAGGGTGCCCGTCAGGTCTCTTTGGGGATATTTTTTAGCATGTTTAAATCAATTTGTTAAAATCAATAGGTCGAAGAGAATGGGTCACCTTGTTCATGTAAATATTTGTAGGTGATGTTAGACCAAAGGATTAGCCCATGAATGAATTACTCGTCATTTTAGCAACTTCAATTTGGTTTATTAGCTCGATTGGGCATGAAATTGTTTATAAATCGAGTTGCAATGGGAATACCTCTCTCAAATTAGATTTCGAAAGACATCATTTACCTAAAAGTTATCACCTTCAATATGCAAAAGCAATATATGTTAAGCTACCTTAACAACCCAAGCAAGATAAGCACGTCCTAAACTGAACCACTCATCTAAGACCCTAAAATCTATCTCAAACACTACACAGAAAAAGGCAACCGGAAGCATCAGGCAACAACTGTGGCTACAACCAAACCACAAGCAAGCATCAAACCACAGAGCAACCAGCAGCAACAACCCAAGCATAAACACTGAGATATAAGATGGTTCTATATTATGTACCAAAGATGGCAGACCGGAAGTTTCCAAGCCACCACGACTCTGCAGCAGAACTACAGCCAAGATCCAAGTCAACGGTACCGACACGACATGTTTCTTGTTCATTCATGGACACTGGACGTCTAATGTTTCGACAGCAAAAGAAAATCTAATTACGCGAGATAGCGGTAGAGCTTCCTATCTACCTTGTCCCTCTCCAGGAACTCGCGCTCGATCAGGGACTCGATCCTCTTCTTGATCACCACCGGGTTGGGCAGGAAGCGCGCCTGGAGCTGCTTCGTCACCTCCGTCACTATGCTGTTGTGGTCCAGGACCCTCCTGGACTTCATGATCCTCACGATGGCTGCCTCGATCTGGGGCTTCCGGTCCTCCTCGACCCTGTGGCGGGTCTCCTGCTTCTCCGGCTCAGACTCCTTCTGTGCAACCACCGTGCCAATCTTCACCTTCACCAACTTGCTGCTGAACTTGTCATTGAAGTGGAAAGCGTCGCTGTCGGATATGTCCTTGCTCATGGGCTCCTTCCGCAGCACGTTCTTGCCCTTCACACAGGCAAGAGACTGGAGGCAGCGCTTCAGATCAACAGGTGGTATGGCTGTGTTCTGCTCAATTTCCTTGTAGGTCAAAGTATCTGTTGAGTTGAACAGCATCAGGACACACATCTGGTAAGTTGAGACATTCAGCTCATGCTTGCGGTCTCCAAATGTTGCCTTGATATCTGCATTCCCCATATTTGTCTGCCATGTCAATCTCCTGCCATTGTGCGTGCCCAGGTAATGTGCACGGAACAGCTCAGAAACACCAAGGATCTCAGGTGGAAGATTGCAGGTAGCGCATGGCTGTGTTGGCCAAGATCCAGTGGTGAGAATCTGGACAGATATTGTTGGGCCATCACTGTCACCAGAGAGATTGGCATAGAAACTTTGCATCGTATCCTGAGACGTCTTCAAATCAGTGAACATGCTTTCCAACTTTGACGTGAACTGGTAGCCACATTCTGTCTTGAGCTTCACAAGCATGTTCCTCTCAGCTTCATCAGAACTAGTTTTCCCAGATAGAAGGCGTTTTGCCAAGTGCTGCTTGTAATACTTCTCAAAAACATCTTTCTCCTGCAAGTACCTGAACAGCATCATAACCTTGTCCAGAACTGTCTCAATATCCTCTTCATTGGCAGCACCTTTCACACCTTTCCGAAGCTTGTCATCAACATACAATGATATGAACTCAGGGGAGCGGTTGTTTAAGTTGATGAAATGCTCAAATGAGGCATTCAAAGCATTCTGGAAAGTCTTTTCATTGCTGAATGAAACACTGACAATCTCATCATACTTGTCCTTCTCATTTAGAAGACGCTGGACGAAATCAACAGGGTCCCTTAATCTCTCTGGGTCAGTCACCAAAATCTTTCCAGTCTCCTTGACATGAGAAGCCATGAGAGATCTAATGGTTGAATGCCCATCAGGGACACGTTTAAACAAGTCATACATCCTGGTCAGGTCTTCATGCTTGTCATTAATGAGC
Organism: Triticum aestivum; assembly: GCF_018294505.1. Taxonomy (NCBI): domain Eukaryota; kingdom Viridiplantae; phylum Streptophyta; class Magnoliopsida; order Poales; family Poaceae; genus Triticum; species Triticum aestivum. Next base: position 614,094,241 of record NC_057799.1, read on the forward strand.
ATATTCACAAGACCAGAATTCTCCATAAGAAACAACCTCTGCATGTGAATCGAGAGCATCTCTTTGTCCACAACATTAGCTATCTTGTCTGCAGTTTTGGCGTCCATATACAGCGAAACACGTTCAGATTCCTCAGCAAGCCGCTTCTCGGCATTCTTCAGGTACTCACCACAGTCGCAACGCTCGATGCACTGCTGCGACTCACCACTATAGAAACTTGCAGACACCTCAAGGAATGGCCTCTCAAAGTCATCCTGGTAGACAGACGACCCCAGTTCCATCAGCATCTTGGTTGTGTTCCTCATCAAACCTCTGTTTATCATCTCACCCATCCTCTCTCTATGAATGAGTTCCAGAAGTGTGTCGACCAACCTCCCATGAATTTTGGGGGAGCGGACAACAATATCTCTCCACAGTTCTAGACCATGTTCAAAGACAGGTGTCTTTTTGCTAGATGGAATAAATGTTCTATCCATATACATCAGAATATCTCTGATCATCTGTAATGCCTTGATATGATCAGCCCACCTTCTCTGTAGCTCCTCCAAGAACAAACCACCTTGGGCAGCCTCTACTAATTTGCCCATTTCTCTAAGGTGTCCTTTCAAGTTCTCTGCCAATTTATCGTAGAGCCTCCCACCATGCTTGTGAAGAACCATGTTATATGCGGTCCTGGCCAACACAAAAGGGAGTATTACATCATGAAACTTAAATAACAATATCTGCACAAACCAATAGCAACATGACAGAACAGTAATATATGGCCTAAAAATAATATTCAGATAATAAAGCAAGTCATTCCTCAGCATACCTCAAAACAGCACAGCCACCACACATAAGCTCTAAAACACAAACACAGACTAGTCTGCACTATACTTATGGCATCTCTAGTCAATAAGCACACTAAGAAATCCCAAACCAACTCCCAAAATAAAGGCAGGAAAACACACATGCCAGCCACAATTTCTAAAACATTATATAAAGACAATTTTACAGAAAAAAAAATCATACAGTTTGTTTGTAGAAAAGTGTGAAAAGTATTTTTTTTGAAATAATCTTCAGTGAACTAAATAAAAGCAAACAAGTCCTATATATGATTTAAATTCTGAGCTATCCAGTCTTAAAAAAAAGCATCAAACAGGTCATTTATACTCTGCAATCTCATATCTCTATCTATTCCATCTTAGTTAAAGCAGACCTTGCCAATGTACAAAGGAAAAATAATGATTCTTTCATAACATAAGCAAAGCCATATGTACAGGGATGACAAAGCTAATGTAAAAAAACTTGGGGTTTACTACCACTATCCAAAAAAGCTGGGCTTTCCTGAGAATAACTAAACAACCAGGATTTCCTAAATTCAAAAGGACCACATACGCATGACTGCTATTATGGGCTAAATTCTTTCTTGTATTTCAACCATTAAACAATACATTAGCTAACTACAACATTATTACGCGGGCTAGCATGGTCACTTCAGCACCTACCTTAATTAATTCTATTGTCAAATACAGCGGTTCAAGTGCATCCAACATACCTTTTCCAGTAGATATAGCCATTACTGCTTGCAAAAATTACACCATATGTCATTATGGCAATAGTGTTTGTTAACGCCAGACAAGATCTTGGTTTCAAGATGAGAACGAAGTACTAAAACAATGTGAACAGCATTGGTACAGGTGTCTACTAGTACCCTTTTGTAACACCAATGTTTCCATGCTAGTTGTGGATGAGTTTACAGCTATTGAGTCGAAAGGTTACAGTGGCAAGTAGCACTGGTATTAAATCCTTTATAACAACACAAGGACTTTGCTCATGGAAATCATACATTAACAATCAAATTAAGTCATGTCAACCTTCAAAATACTTTTTCTCAAAGAGATCTGGAACAAAAATTAATAAGGGGCTTCCCGAAGATGAAGCGACATCAGAACCTAGAAACAAAATACTGCCACGGTAACACAGGGCAAAGTAAAGATATGGCATTTTTTTAAGATATAAAACCCATATGCACATTCTAGACAATGTATCCTAACAGCTTTCATGCCCACCCCCTCACCCCAGTTTCCAAGTAATTATCTAAAAAAAATCTCAAACGACTAAGATGACCTATTATAAACAAGTAAATTCCAATTACTTTCATCATACATAACATTTGGATACATTATGACACAGACACACTATCATAATGATTTAAGCAGAAAACTTTTTTGGTAACATTGTCTAGAATACATTGTTTATAATATGTCATATCTTTACTTTGTGGACACAAAAAATAATTATAGCATAACAGCAAAAATATTATGCTTCACACAGCCTTGCGGACACACTGGCAGGTCAAAACACGCACAAACTAATTTTCACCATAACTATGTGCTATATCCAGCGCTCCAAAACTACACCAGGGCAAGACATACCAATTTCCGACTACAGCGTGCTAAAACCCATGCAACTAATTTCTACCAAAAGTAAGCAAACTACGTCCAGACTCCAAAAATACAATCAGAGCAACACATCCCAATATCCGAACAACAAATATAAACTTAAGCAAGTCACAGCCGCGCCAGCACGGGAAAACCCCATGCAACTCAGTTTCTACTAGGATTAAGCGCGCCCTTTCAAGCCTCGGCACATCCCGATTTCTTGACAAGAAACCACAAACTCGCATACATATAGGATAACCTAATAGACACCCCGGGCCAACCAAAATCTTGGGAATTTACTGCGTATCCCCGCATCCAATCTACGGTCATACAGCAAAACCTAAGAAAAACAGGAGACACGATCGACACACTATCCAGCGACGAATCCGACCCGAATCTAGCGACGAATCCCGATCGGCGGAATCCAACACATGTACCGTCGGTCGCCGCGCCTCCCCGACCACACGTGCACCACCAAAATCAACAGCGGAAAAAAAAAAGAGGGGGGCAGGGCGGGGCAGATCGGGGTGGTCAACCTGTAGAGCTCCTCGAAGGAGAGGCCGCTGGCGTTGTGGTTGTAAATCTCGCGGATGGCGTCATCGAGCTTCTTCCACGACTTGTCGAAGAACTTGGGGTCGACCTCGACCCGGTGCTTGAAGGGCTCGATCTTGGGGATGCGCTTCCGCTGGGGATTCATCTCCGCCGCCGCCCGTGCGCCCGCGCCGCGGCTATCCGCCCTCCCTGCTGCCTAGGGTTCCGGCGAGGAGGGGAGGGGATGGGAGGTGAGGACGAGACGATGGGCCTCGGCTCGGCGGTATAGGTATTTTGTTTCGCACGCGTGCGTGTGCGCTTATATTTTTCCTTATAAGCTCGGGTTCTTTTGGGTTTTCGCCTCGGTGGATATCCCACATCCGGGCCGGGGCCGCCCCTATTTCTGGCGCTTCGGGTCACGCCGTCTCGGGTTCGTTTTCCTTTGGACCCACGTTCGTATTCCGATTGTTCACGTTTTATATTCAAACTTCACGAAACATCAACACGCCACATTGTTTTTCTTTTCACCGAGAACGGACCTAAGAGCAACTTTTTTTTTGCGGGATAAACTTCCTATCTATTCATCTTCAATCATGGTAGTATAACGAACACTAGAAATAATAAAAATTACATCCAGATCCGTAGACCACCTAGCGACGACTACAAGCACTGAAGCGAGCCGAAGGCGCGCCGCTGTCATCGCCTCTCCCTCGCCGGAGCAGGGCAAACTTTGTTGTAGTAGACAGTCGGGAAGTCGTCCTGCTAAGGCCCCGTAGAACCAACGCACCAGAACAACAACCGCCGCCGATGAAGAGTGTAGATAAGAAGGATCCAACCTGAAAACACACAAACAAAAACGAACGACGAACAGATCCGAGCAAATCCACCATAGACACACCTCCACGTGCCCACCGACGATGCTAGACGCGTCACCGGAACGGGGACTAGGCGGGGAGACCTTTATTCCATCTTCAGAGAGTCGCCGCCGTCTCACCTTCCTGAGTAGGACACAAACCATAACAAATCTTGAAAAAGGATCTAAAAACGGAGCCCTCCCACTGGCAAGGGCCGGGATCCACTCCGTCCCCACGGCCCCAAGGCCACGGTAGACGGGGCGGACCGACGCCTGCGGGAGGCAGAGAAACCCTAGTTTTTTCAATAGGCGACGGCTGGGTAAGCGTCTCGCAACGTGCAAACCTAAAAGCAACTCCAACCAGAGGATTCAAGCCGACGACGATTTTGTCCGTTTTTTATCTGTTTGGGTCGGCCCAGCGAACACTCATGTCCGCTTCCGCGTTTAGACCGACGCTTGCGCCTAACGCTGGCCCGACCCATTTTTTAGGCTGCGCGAAAAACAAAATAACGCAAACATTTTAAAAATAAAAACATTAATTAAACATTACTAGCGGCCACAAAATTCGGCAAGAGTCACGAGTCCACTTTTACATTAAGTAACGTCCATACGTACGGACTATAAGCGATAGATTCGTGCGATTCATCTATGGTAGCTCGGGCTGCTGTTGCTAAGTGTTGATTTCTCATGAAACGGAGCCAGCCATGCGTGGATATTCTTAAAAATTAGAGCAATCACCGAACATATTCAGGACTCTTTCCCCTAATTGTTGTATGCATGCATGTAGGACAAAATTGCTGATGTCAGCAGATATTTCATCAAATTTGAAAATTTAAAATATTTTGTATCTCAACCCGTCGCTTTGATTGAAAAACTGTTTTCACATAAAAGATTTGTAACAACGAGATCTTCGAAACTAGATCCCATGTTGATATGTTTCGACAACTTTTTTTTGATAAAAAGTTATCACGTGTTCTACACAAATTATCATGCATGTGGTGTATAAGTTATCATGTTGTTTACATAGAAATTATCGGGGCAAAAAAAAAAAGTTTCTCCAACCTTCTCTTCACAAGCACATGCGTGCATGTATTAGATAGAGCGACTAGCATCCGGACGGCAAGAAATTAGCAACAGATCCACATGATCGAACCCCAACTTGCTCACGCGACCTGCGAACACTAGCAATATACCAGAACGACCTCACTAATCACGCATGCAGTGCAAACTCACTCGTGTGCATATGTAAACTCCCTCTTATTGGATAATAGTTGCATGCAGAAAAAACAAAAAAACTGATGTCATCAAACATTCCATTAAAAAAAGATTCAAAACGTTTTGTAGCTTAAACCGTCGCTTCGATTGAAAAACTGTTTTCATATAAAAGATTCTTCACGACGAGACCTTTGAAATTAGATCCCACGTTGGTATGTTTCCGCGACTTTTTTTTCGGGTCAAAAGTTACCAGACACAGACTAAGTTATCATGTTTATGATACATAAGTTACCATCTTATTTACAAAGAAATTACCGGGGCATAAAAAATGGTCCTCCAATTCTCCCATATGCAAATGAACTAGAAGACCGGAAAGTTGATGTCATCCTTAATTCCCCCTTATTTTGAAACTTCAAAATGTTTTGTAGCTCAAACCTTTGGTCCGATAAAAAAATCTTTTTCACATAAAAAACATGCCGCGAAGAGGGCATCAAGACTAGATTCTATGTTGATATGTTCCCACGACTTTTATTTCAGATCAAAACTTACCACTTCTGGGCTAAGTAATTTATCACGCATGTGCTACATTTGCTACCATGTTATTTACACAAATATTGCTAGGCATAAACCTTCTAACCTTCTAATCAGCTCGGGTTAAAGTTACTGCGGTGATTGTGCATGTGTTATCACGTATCCGATGCGTATAGTACCAAAAAATTTACACGAAAGTTGTCGGGGCATGTTTTTAAACAACTCCCTCGCCAAAGTTATCAGGACCGAGGCACATAAGTTATCAGGTATGAGATGTGTGAGATACCACGCTATTCACACAAAAGGTTACCGAGGGGATATTTCATCAACCCCTCCCCCCATGCCAAAGTTATCAGACCGAGGTACACAAGTTATCAGGTCTGCGATATGTGAGTTACCATGCTATTCACATAAAAGTTTACGATGGGATATTTCATCAACCCCCCCCCCCACACACCCCATGCCAAAGTAATCAGCACCGGGGTACAATCAGGTCTGCGATATGTGAGATACCATGCTATTCACATAAAACTTAACGGTGGTACACTACTAGGGAAAACCTTATACACATAATCTTAGCAGCAGCGCGGCACAAAAAGAGGCGCTGCTGCTAATTAGTAGCAGCGCGGTTAGGGAAAGCGCGCTACTGACGTAAATTTAGCAATAGCGCGTGATGTTTAAACCGCGCCGCTACAAAAATCCACCGACAGTACACAACGACCTAAGTTTACCAGCAGCGCGGCGTCAATAAGCGCGCTACTGCTAATGGCATAGTAGTAGCGCGCTTTTTAGTCACGTCACTGCTGGTAATTTTGAAATTTTCCACACGGTTGGCCCGTTTAGCAGTAGCGCGTGATAGTAAAGCACCCACCACCTTTTTCCACCTCCCCCCTCCCCATCTCCTCTCCTCCCTTTCCCCTACCTCCCACATCCTCCCTCTCTCACTCTTCTTCTTCCTCAGTACTTGTCCCCCCATTACTCTCCCTCTTCTACCTACCTTTCTCTCTCTTCATTACTCCTAACTAACTACACCACCTCCATTAATGCATCTTCTTTCTTTTTTTCCTTCCCCCTCCACTAGTTGAAGTTGTCTCCTCCCAAATTAGCTAGCTAGGTAGATGTAGCATTTAGTTAAGTGACCTATTTGCCCCCTAACTAGATCTTTCTTTGTCAAGAAGAGCTTTGTGCACTTTTGATCTCCCTACATCATCATCCCACACCGTGTGCTCGATCTCGAGATAGAGGTGATTAAAATTTCATGCTTTTGCAAAATGGAAATATGTGTATGTGTGTGTAATATGATAATTGGGAAATATGATGGAAATTGTATGTGTGGCATGAGTTGACGCCAAATTGTGCTTTTGAGTTGCCTATGTTTTGCTGAAATGTCGATTTATTTCCGTTTTGGCGAATTCCGGGCAAACTTTAGATCTATATATGTCCTATTTTTAGGGAAGGTCATGCCGAATTTTTGTATGACTTTGATGCATGCACGCATTTTTATAATCAATTTGTTTATTACTACTGTGCAGGTGTTCATGATGGTCAGTGGAACGATGGTGGACAGGTGGTTGCGATCGGCGGTGCAGGACATGAAAGAAAATAACCTGACAGAGGTTTTATGTCCGTGTCGAAGATGCAAAGGAATAGTTTGGCTCGACCCCTATGACGAAGGTCGTGTCGAAGTGCACCTGCTCATGACTGGTTTCATGGATGGCTATACTCGGTGGATAATTGAAGATGAGGATGATGATGTTGAGGACGCCGACGGGGCAGCCAATGACGACACTGGGCAAGACGAAGGGATGATCGATAATGGCGGCGGGGAAGAGGCCAGACATGGCGGCAGAGAAGGGGCCGGACATGGTGGAGGAGAAGGGGCTGGACATGTCGGCGGAGAGAACGTGGACTCCATGCAGCAGAGTTCGACGGTACTAAGTTCAATCGTGCGCGACCCTCATGTTCAAGCACTGCTTCGCAAGGAGATGAGTACTGAGAGAGCTGCTTCTAGAGAGGAGGCTAAGCTGGAGCAACTGGTGGTAGACTCGAACACTCCATTGTATGATGGTTGCAATCCTGAGGTGACCCGCTTGAGTTTCACGCTCCAACTCCTGAAGACGAAGGCTAAAAACAAATGGACCGACACTAGCCTCGATGAGCATCTCAAGTACCTAAAGGATGTTCTTCCCGCGGGGAATCTATGTCCTACTAGTGTTGATGAGGCCAAGAAGATCGTGTGCCCTCTTGATCTGCCGCATGTTAGATACCATGCATGCATCAATGATTGCATAATTTATCGAAAGGAGCACGCGGAAAAAACAAGCTGTCCGGTGTGCAATGCTTCTCGATACAAGAAGGCCGGGAAGAAATGTCCCCAGAAAGTTGTATGGTACTTACCGATCACTCCCCGTCTCCAGCGGTATTTCGTAGATCCCAAGGAAGCAACGCTAATGCGCTGGCACGCAGAGAGGAAAAAGCCCGACGATGGAGATGATCCGAAGCTGAGACACGTCAAGGATGGAAGCCAGTGGAGAGCGTTGAACAACTTCTATCGGTATTTCGAATGTGATGCAAGGAACATCGTGCTCGGCGCGTGTACCGATGGCATGAATCCGTTTGGCAACCAGAACACCAACCATAGCACATGGCCCGTGTTTGTATGGATGTACAACCTCCCCCCTGGTTGTGCATGAAGTCGAAGTACATTCACATGAGCATGCTTATTCAAGGGCCGAAACAACCAGGAAATAATATTAATTTGTATCTGGGGCTACTTCAAGAGGAGTTAGACACATTATGGAAAACACCGGCCAAGACATGGGACGCCAGCAAAGGCGAGTATTTCTACATGAGAGCCGCGCTGATCACGACGGTGCACGACTATCTTGGTTACGGATATGTCGCAGGCCAGGCGTGCCATGGATATTGCGGATGCACGCGGTGCATGGATGATACGACGTTTCAGCAGCTAACGTCAAGGAAAGATGGCGGGTCTGGGAAAATCGTGTACATGGGGCATCGAAGATGGCTCGAACAGGACGACCCGTGGAGAAACCGTGGAGATCTATTCAATGGTCACGCTGAGCATCGAGGACCTCCACGTAAGCGGAGCGGTGCCGAAATCGATGAGCTGTTGAAAAACTGGAAGGAGTGCCCCGCGCCGGGAAAGACGATGAAAAAGGCGCCGGAGCCGCTGCTGAAGGTATGGAAGACGAGGTCTGTGTTCTAGGACTTGGAGTACTGGCACAAACTCGATACACCTCATTGCCTTGATCAAATGCACATCTGTAAGAATGTCCTTGAGAGCTTGCTCGCGACACTGATGAACATGCTGGATAAGACCAAGGATGGGCCGAAGGCAAGAAAAGACTTGCAAGATTTGAAAATCAGGGAAGATCTGCACATGCCGCCCCGTAAACAGTCAGACGAGACAGAGACGGAGACAGGGGCGCGGGAGAAGAAGGGCAAGAAAATAAAGAAAGAGGATTATTGCCCCCCTTCTTGCTTCACCTTAAGTCAGGCTGAGATCGATCAATTCTTTAAGTGCCTTACCGGAGTCAAAGTTAGTTCCGGTTACTATGGTAAGATAAGCAGATATCTAGACACGGACAAGAAAAGGTTCAGCGGGATGAAGTCCCATGACTGTCATGTGATGATGACGCAGATATTACCTGTTGCCCTTAGAGGGATAATGGACAAGCACGTCCGTGACACGCTTATTGGTCTCTGCAACCTTTTCGACGTCATCTCTCGAAAGTCGATCAGTCTGAAGCAGCTCCGAAGGCTACAGGAAGAGATCGTTGTGATACTAAATGAGCTTGAGATGTACTTCCCGCCCGCGTTCTTTGACGTGATGGTGCATCTGTGTGTCCATATTGTGGACGACATAATAGACTTGGGGCCGTCATTTCTGCACAACATGATGCCGTTTGAGAGGATGAATGGGATTATCAAAGGATTCGTTCGTAACATGTCCCGTCCGGATGGAAGCATCGTCCAGGGCTATCTGACACAAGAGTGCATCTCTTTCTGCGAGAATTTTCTATATGGCGCAGACCAGCCGCCTGATGTTAGTGTTGGTTTGCCCATTAACAAGAACGATGGGAGGCTCGAAGGAGAAGGTCAGTCCAACGGTCGCAGGGAACTGCACGTGGCATACTCAGATCGACGCAGTAACTTTGACATAGCAAACTTGGTAGTGCTACAACACCTAGACGAGGTAGATCCTTTCGTGGCACTACACAAAGAAATTATCGCAAAGAAGTATCGTGACCGGGGGGTATGCAGGATGGACGCCGAAGTTACTAGAGAGCACAACTCCACTTTCCTGCATTGGTTCAAAGAGCATATTATTGCTAATCCCCCGGAGGAGGGCTCTAAGGACGGATTGCTCATATACGCCTTAGCACATGGCCCCTCGCCCAACCTCCTAACCTATCAGGCATACGATATCAACGGATACACGTTCTACATGGAGGCCAAAGATATGGACAGTGATGATCAGAACTCAGGGGTGACAATGGAATGCATGACCGGCAGCGACAACGGTGCAACTGAAAGATTTTACGGAAGGGTCGAGGAGATCCGGGAGAGCTTGACTACTCTGGACTGCACAACACGACGATGTTCCGTGTCAGATGGGCTAAGAATGTCGAAAGAGAAAACTGGCATTTCACTACCATGACTATACCCGACGCCAAGAGCGTCGTGAACGCTATCGCAAAAAATGAGCCATGGGCACACGCTAAGCACGTGACGCAATGCTTCTTTATAACCGACCTGCGCAATCCCAGCCGTGTTGTTGTGAGGAGAGGCAAAAGGAACATCATTGGAATGGATGGAGTCGCCAACGAGGAAGACTACGATCAGTACGGCAACCCAATGAGGGAAGATGACGATGATGATGAAGTATACGTCAAAATAAGAATCAATACTACATTACCTAAGAAAAATCGTACTCCATGGAAAAGGCAAAGTCACAATGAGGGGCTCAATTATTCTTCAACGAACAAGAAGGGAAAGAAGCTGACTCAAAAACGAAAACATCAACGCTGAGGAACCGTATGTTATCGGTCAAATGATGTAATATATATATATATATGTTCCTATTTTGTATACACACTTAGCCATTATTATGCATGGGTCCAATGATGTAATATATATGTTCCTATTTTGTATACATATTTAACCGTCCAATGATGCAATATATATTGCCTTCCCTTCGTTCACTGCTCTCGGAAAAAAAAGTGAGAGAAAATAAAGGAAAAGGAAAAGGAAAAGGAAAACTGTTGGTTATAGCAGTAGCGCTTTACTGAAAAAGAGCTACAGCTAGTCAAGTTAGCAGTAGCGCTTTCTGCGCAAAACCGCTATAGCTACCTGTAATAGTAGTAGCGCTTTTTCTCTAAACGCGCTACTGCTACGTCCGCTTAACCCCAAATCCTCACTCTCTTTGCTTCATCCCGCCTCTTTCCCCCCAAATCCCCCCGGGGCCCTGCCCTCGCCGCGCCCCTGCGCTCGCCCCCGCCCTCGCCGCGCCCCTGCGCTCGCCCCCTACCCCGACCCCGGCCTCGGCTCTGGCCCCGGCGCTCGCCCCCGTCCCCGGCGCTCGCCCCCGACCCCGACGCGGCGCGCCTCCCTCTTCTGCCTCCTCCCCTCCCAACCTCGGCCGTCGTCGGGCCTGCCTCCTCGCCCCTGCACCCTCTGTAACCCCCCCAGCGCTCCTCCTCTCTCTGCTAGCTAGGGTTCTTCGGTTAATTTACTTAGGTTTTAGTTAGGGCAGTAGGTTAATTAGGTTATCTATTTAGTTATGAATTTAGCTAGTTTTTTATGAACCATTCGTTTTAAAATAGGACAGAAATTTAGGGTTAAGCAATTGTAGTTAAAAGAAAAGGCAGCATTTAAGCAATTGTCCAAATCAACATCCCTTCTTAAAGCAAATTTAGGTAGGCTGAATTTATATACAAATTTGAACTGGACATGTGATATGTGGACATGTGATGTTTTGGACATGTCATGTTTGGAATTTGGACATGTCATTTGGACATGTGATGTTTTGGACATGTCATATTTGGAAAATGATGATTATGTGCAGGGTAAATGATCCGAGTGGCCTATGTTACGCCGGAATGTTGATTCATTTCCGTTCCAGTGAATTTCAGGCACTCGATATGTCCATTTTTTAGCAAAGGTCATGCCGAAATTTTCCGTGAATTTTGGCATGATTTGTGCTAGATAGTAGGCATATCGAGTGCTGAGAGTTGCTGGGAAATGAGATTCCGGCAAACATAGATTTCTTTTTTATGTTATTTCTCAATTTTTTCATACTTTTAGAATTAAACGAGGAGACTTAATCATAGGAAACATGTCGAACAACGAAGAAACAACCGTGAAAGGTGCGGCCATGTTCCATCTCACGGGCGAGCCGCGTCGAAACCGCTGGAGGCACTATCAGGGGATCTCAGGAGACTGCACGACCATGTGCTCTCGACTGAGAAAAGCCTACTAGCCTCGAAGGATCCAGGATGTCCGACATACGCGGCTCGTGTGCCTGAGGGGAAGTGCTACGTCGACACACGGCCCGTGGAGGTGTTCTTCCTGCGGTTTGACCATATCTTTCAGATGTTTCTGACAAGGCGGCTCGATTTTACAATCGTCCGCCTTTTTGCGCTACATATGAGCTCCGTCAAGAAGAGAGAAGAAGTCTCGCAAATCTGTGTGGCGGATCCGTACTACATGCATGAGTCTTTCTTGAGTCTCGGCGACTTTGAGCGTGAAACTGCTAGGGACTACCTCCAAAACTTCATGGTACAGAATAAGGACCAGGAAATTGTCCTCCTGCCTTATCATCCAAAGTAAGTCAGTTCCGGACAACCCTTTCGTACATTTCGATCATTCCTTCTCGCTCATATGAAGAATAATTTGAGGTATCTTTTCCCCGCAGCAACGGGCGCGCTGTCCTTATCGTTCTTTACCCACGAGTCTCCCACGCTGTGTATTTCGACCCTTCCAGAGACTACGGGAAGAAGGACTACACCCACATAATGAATATTCTGGATGATGCTCTCCAAGGCTTCAGCATTAGAGGTGGCCACGTGCAGATCAGGAAACAAAGGAACAAGAAGATGGGTTTCGCGCATAAAACTAACTTCTGCTGCATCCATGTCCCAAAACCAAGCAAGAAGGATGGATTCTACATCCTCCATCTCATGATTGAGTTCAACACGGATCACCAAAAGCTTCGCATGACAAGCAGAAATGATGAACATATCCACAAGTGCCTAGACTCTCATGGAGAAGCGGATTATAAACTTAGAGATGACTTCTTTCGCATCCAAAGGGACATTGCGACGATCATCATGAAAGAAGTCGTCGATGAGAAGGGGATGTTCCACCACGGCCCTATATCGCGAGCTGACGTCCGAACTCGCATAGGCATGCAACGTCAAGACCTCACGCCGTTCAAGAAGCTAGGGTCCATCCTTGATGATATGGAAGGATGGAACTTCTAGTGATTTACGATGCCGATGATGATGATATGTGTCGGTTGAACTTGTATACTTTCTGTAGCGATGAAACTTTGTGATGTCCACGGTCCCTGCCGAACTTGCGTAACGCTACTTTGTTTGTTTGGGTACAATGACCTGCGTACCTCTAGTTAATTAGTTTGCGTAGTGTATGTTGCATCTAGTTGCTAATTAACCCTTTCTTTTTCGTGTTGCTCTAATATATTTTGTTGCATATGATTGTACATCCTCTTGATGAACATGCATCTCTAACAGGTACCTAGTTTCTTGATGGCGAGATGGCGGTGCTATGTCGTGTACAAAGGGAAGGTTCCGGGGGTGTACAACGAGTGGCCTGAGTGTCAGGCGCAAGTGAATGGGGTCTCGGGCGCCAGCCATAAAGGCTTCAAAAGCAGACAAGAAGGAGAAGCTAACTACTTGAGGTTCACGCTAGCGCGAGAGAGGACTCGTAACCGCCGCCTCATGTACTGCATAGTTCCGCTCTCACTCATAGTGATAGCTCTTCTCGCATATACCATTGTTTAGATGGATGACGTTGTAGTTGCAAGTATTCGAGACTTGCATGTATCGCTATTTTAGAGATGATGACGAGATACCACTTTGTATTGGATGATGATTATGATGAGACTATTTGTATGTATATGCTATGATTACATTTGTGGTCTCGCAGCCATTGGTATGTGTATCATGATGACATTTGTATCTGCTAAAGATTCTTGTGTAAAGCCTGTTCAAATACAAAACAAATATGCAGGAAAAAACACAAAAACTATTAAAATTAGCAGTAGCGAGTGCAGAAAAGTTAGCAGCAGTGCCACGATAGCAGTAGCGCGTCCAGGCAGCACGCGCTAGAGCTATTAGCAGGAGCGAGCTTCCACGAAGCGCACTGCTGCTACACTTGTATAGCAGTAGCGCCGGTGAGCACGCGCTACTGCTACGTGTTAGCTGTAGCGCCTTATTAGTAGCGCCGGTCCCCGCGCTACTGATACACCTAAAACCCGCGCTGCTGCTAGCCTTTTCCCTAGTAGTGGTATATTTCATCAACCCCCCCTCCCCCCACACACATACCTCATGCCAAAGTTATCAGCACCGGGGTACATAATTTATCAGGTCTGTGATGTGCGAGTTCCCATGGCAAAGTTATCAGGACCGAGGTACATAAGTTATCAGGGTCTGTGATGTGTGAGTTATCATGCTATTCACATGAAAGTTATCAGGGGATATTTTATCAATCACCCTTGCGCCCTCTCCCCGTGCTAAAGTTACTAAGACCGACGTACATAAGTTACCAGGTCTGCGATGCGTAAGGTATCATGCTATTCACACAAAAGTTACCGGGTGTATATTTCAGCAACCCACCCACCCCCCCCCCCCCCCCCCCCGCCTCCTTCAAGGTAGTGGAGAAGGCGGCCCCGTGCCTTCTTGATCACGGGCGGCAACATCTCCTTGGCGGTGAGGCGGTGGCGATGATATGGCGCGTCCATGCGGCCATACCGACTGCGTGACGAGGATGCCGCGGTGGTGCGGGGGCTAGGCCGGCTCCTCCTTCATGCGGTGTCCGATCTAGACGCTGCGGTTGTGCCGGGGTGAGGCCGGCTCCTCCATCACAGGACGGAGTGGAGACGCCGGTTGTGCTTCATAGAACAGAGTTATCGCAAAATTTACACAAAAATTAACATGATATATTTTTCCACAATTTTTTTCTGTCAAAAAAGTTATCTCATCCTTTGTGCGTAAGTTATCGAGTTGGTGGTGGGTATATTACCATTGTATTTACACAAAATGTAACCGGATGTATGTTACAACACCTTTTTTTACATGTCAAAAACTTAGCATGATGTTTATGCGTAAGTTATCATATCATCTTTGTTGTGCGTAAAATATGATGCTATTTACGCATAAGTTACCGATGAAAATCTTACGTGAACCAGAAAAATGCATTGGGTGTTCATCAAATCAAAATAAAAGTCACCAAACACATGATTTAACAAATGCAAGAGATAGGTTATTGGACCATGTAACAAACCAGCTGACTTGAGTTCAAACATACAAAAGGCTCGTAATTAGGATCCACAATTTGTTGTATGGAGAAGCACGTTGACCATTTAACTTCTATATTAAATAGCTGAAGGTCATTTAATTAGACAACTACTTAGGAAAGGACGGTTGGTTAGCTGGGCTGAAGCATTAGCCTCTTCTAGACGACCAGGGATCGAGTCCCAACCAACGCAATTTTTTTTTGTGATGCAAGGCCGCAAGCCTGTACGAGCGCTTCATCCAAAAAAGTAGTGCAGCGACGCGGGAGGGAAAGAAAATCGGGGTGACCGGGAGTCGAGGGAACTGGATCGAACACAATCGTCCGTGCCTGTCGCTAACGACCAGTCGGCAGGAATTTAGCTTTCTCGTAAGTTAAAACATTAATAAATCTAAAAATTAGGAGGAGGCGCGTTGCCCTAGGTGTCCACATCGTCATCGTTGGGGCCAGTGACGTCGATGAGCGTCGATGTCGGGCCAACCTAGGGGAACGCCGTCGCCCAGGCTGTGTCGACGTCCTCCGCCGCTGGCTGTATCGCCGACGACTGGGCTGGCCCACCGCGGGCAAGACGCTCCTCCTCCTCCATGTCGCGTTCCAACTGCTCGAGCCGCTCGCTCTTGTGGCGCTCCTCCGCCAGCTTGCGCTGCCGCCATTGCTCGGGTACGTATATGATACTTTCATTTTGCATCATGTTTCCCTACTATTATTATAGTGTTTTTAATCAATATAACACTTTGTGGAGCAATTCTAATGTGATGCGGAGCATCTTGCGGTCATCCTCATGTACACTACGACTACTCCCCAAGCCCCAAGCGGACATACGATGAGACCTTGACCTCGAGCATACGCCTATAGACACAAGGTGAACCCGCTCCTAAATGCTTCCCCTTTCCATTCGAGTGAGACATGGTTGCTACCTAAGTCAGGGATACTATGTGTGATCAGGTACATCGACCGTCCCGAAGAAGGAGTGGGAACAGCCAGCGTCAAGACTTGTGCAGAGTTTCTGCCAAGCCCGAAACTTCCGGCCACAGCCCGGAACCTCAGGCCCCCGGACCTTCCGGCCAGCCCGGAACCTCCGGCCCTCGCACTCTAGACGATGCCGGGGCGTGCCAACTCTCTGGATAGCCCGGAACATGCACGGAACCTCCGCCGCCCGGAACCTCCGGCCTGCCCGAAACTTCCGCCCCCCAGAAACCATACCAGCCCGGACCGTGCCAACTCTCTGATAAGCCCGGACTTTGTCGGAACCTGCCCGGAGCTTCCGGACCCCAGACCTTACGGCCCTGCCCGGAACTTTCGGCTCGCCTACGCGCAGTGACTCTGGACCGAGGCCCATGTACCCCTTCGCCCCCCTTGACTATATATACTCTTCTTCCACCTACGTTTTAGGGTTAGCACTTGTTTAGCTCATTTGACAGATAGAGCTGTGCTCATCCACTTGTTACCCTCTCCATGAGAGACCGAGACCTCTCCGGAGAAGATCCCCCAAGTGGATTCAAGGCCCCTTGTGGGAAGATCCCTCGCGGATTCAAGGCCTCCTCACGGAGATGAACTAGTCACCGTTTGTATCGTCCGTCGTTGACTTTGGATCGTGTATCTCTACGTGTATTCGGATCTAGCGCATGTGTAATCGAATCTTGTTGGTTTGAGTGAATCCTCTCGTGTTCCCCCTCGTGTTTTTCGCGTTCTTCGTGGGATCCGCTCCAATTATGAAAGATCGGGCATCTAGGGTTCTACCCTACATCATAATGTCTTTTCTCTCTTAATATGCAAGATTTATATGAAGAGGGAGATTACCGACAACATGAATTCTGGACCTGAAAAGGCTATGTCAGATATACCTATTTTGCACATCTCCAAATGAGCTAAAATTTCACGGAGATTTGTTTTAAAATAAAAAAAATATTGGAGAAAAGAAATACCAAAGGGGGCACCCAGGTGCCCTTCTTCTGGTATATAAACCCATTTGCCCTATAAAAAAATAAGGAGAGGACTTTCGGGATGGAGCGTGATACGTCCATTTTGCATCATGCTTTTATATCGATATATATTGCACTATGGGCTGTTATTACACATTATGTTACAATACTTATGCCTATTCTCTCTTATTTTACAAGGTTTACACGAAGAGGGAGAATGCCAACAGCTGGAATTCTGGGCTGGAAAAGGAGCAAATATTAGAGACCTATTCTGCACAACTCCAAAAGTCCTGAAATTCCACAGAAGTCAGTTTTGGAATATATTAAAAATATTGGGTGAAGAAAGCACCAGAGGGGGGCCACACCCTGTCCACGAGGGTGGGGGCGCGCCCTACCCCCTGGGCGAGCCCCCTGCCTCGTGGGCCCCCTGGCAGGCCTCCTGTGCCCATCTTTTGCTATATGAAGTCTTTCGCCCTGGAAAAAATCAGAAGGAAGCTTTCGGGATTTGTACCTGTGGGTTGCTAGTAGTGTTGATTACTCCTTGTAGTTGATGCTAGTTGGTTTATTTGGTGGAAGATCATATGTTCAGATCCTTTATGCATATTAATACCCCTCTAGTTATGAACATGAATATGATTTGTGAGTAGTTACGTTGTTCCTGAGGACATGGGAGAAGTCTTGCTATAAGTAGTCATGTGAATTTGGTATTTGTTCGATATTTTGATGAGATGTATGTTGTCTTTCCTCTAGTGGTGTTATGTGAACGTCGACTACATGACACTTCACCATTGTTTGGGCCTAGGGGAAGGGAAGTAATAAGTAGATGATGGGTTGCTAGAGTGACAGAAGGTTAAACCCTAGTTTATGCGTTGCTTTGTAAGGGGCTGATTTGGATCCATATGTTTCATGCTATGGTTAGGTTTACCTTAATTCTTCTTTCATAGTTACGGATGCTTGCGAGAGGGGTTAATCATAAGTGGGATGCTTGTCCAAGGAATGGGCAGTACCCAAGCACCAGTCCACCCACATATCAAATTATCAAAGTAACAAACGCGAATCATATGAGCGGGATGAAAACTAGCTTGACGATAACTCCCATGTGTCCTCGAGAGCGTTTTCCTTTATATAAGAGTTCGTCCAGGCTTGTCCTTTGCTACAAAAAGGATTGGGCCACCTTGCTACACCTTGTTTACTTTTATTACATGTTACCCGTTACGAATTACCTTATCACAAAACTATCTATTACCGATAATTTCAGTGCTTGCAGAGAATACCTTACTGAAAACTGCTTGTCATTTCCTTCTGCTCCTCGTTGGGTTCGACACTCTTACTTATCGAAAGGACTACGATAGATCCCCTATACTTGTGGGTCATCAAGACTCTTTTTTGGCGCCGTTGTCGGGGAGTGAAGCGCCTTTGGTAAGGAAAAATTTATATAGTGTGCTGAAATTTACTGTCACTTGTTACTATGGAAAGTAATCCTTTGAGGGGCTTGTTCGGGGTATCTTCACCCCAAACAGCAGAGCAAAGAGTTGCTCCTCAACCTACTGAACCTACTGAAAATGTTTACTTTGAAATTCCTTCGGGTATGATAGAGAAACTGCTAGCTAATCCTTTTACAGGAGATGGAACATTACATCCCGATTTGCACCTAATCTATGTGGATGAAGTTTGTGGATTATTTAAGCTTGCAGGTATGCCCGAGGATGTTATCAAGATGAACGTCTTCCCTTTATCTTTGAAGGGAAAGGCATTGACATGGTTTAGGCTATGTGATGATATGGGATCATGGAACTACAACTGATTGAAATTGGAATTTCATAAGAAGTTTTATCCTATGCATCTTGTTCATCGTGATCGTAATTATATATATAAATTTTGGTCTCGCGAAGGAGAAAGCATCGCTCAAGCTTGGGGAGGCTTAAGTCAATGTTATATTCATGCCCCAATCATGAGCTCTCAAGAGAAATTGTTATTAAAAAAATTTATGCTCGGCTTTCTCTCAATAATCGCTCCATGCTCGATACTTCTTGTACTGGTTCTTTTATGATGAAGCTATTGAATTCAAATGGGATTTATTGGAAAGAATTAAATGCAACTCTGAAGATTGGGAACTCGACGAAGGTAAGGAGTCAGGTATAACACCTAAGTTTGATTGTGTTAAATCTTTTATGGATACCGATATTTTTCGTGAATTTAGCACTAAATATGGACTTGACTCTGAGATAGTAGCTCCTTTCTGTGAATCATTTGCTACTCATGTTGATCTCCCTAAGGAGAAGTGGTTTAAATATCATCCTCCCATTGAAGTAAAAGTAGTTGAACCTATTAAAGTTGAAGAAAAGACTATCACTTATAATGTTGATCCTATTGTTCCTACCGCTTATATTGAGAAACCACCTTTCCCTGTTAGAATAAAGGATCATGCTAAAGCTTCAACGGTGGTTCATAAGAGTAATACTAGGACACCTACACCCCCTGAGCAAATTAAAGTTGAAGCTAGTATTGCTATGGTTAAAGATCTCTTGGTCGATAATATTGATGGGCATGTTATTTACTTCTGTGATGAAGCTGCTAGAATTGCTAGACCCGATACTAAAAATAAACATATACCTGTTGTAGGCATGCCTGTTATTTCTGTTAAAATAGGAGATCATTGTTATCATGGCTTATGTGATATGGGTGCTAGTGCAAGTGCAATACCTCATTCCTTATACGAAGAAATTATGCATGATATTGCACCTGCTGAGTTAGAAGGTATTGATGTTACTCACCAGTTGGGATTGTTAGAGATGTTGAAGTCTTGTGTGGGAAAATTAAATATCCTACTGATTTTCTTGTTCTTGCTTCCCCACAAGATAACTTTTGTCCCATTATATTTGGCAGACCCTTCTTGAATACTGTTAATGCTAAGATAGACTGCAAAAAGGATATTGTTTCTGTTGGTTTAGGGGATACGTCTCATGGTTTTAATTTTGCTAAATTTCGTAGACAGCCCCATGATAAAGAATTGCTTGGTAAAGATGAAATTACTGGTCTTGCTTCTATTGCCGTGCCTCCTAAAGATCCTTTAGAACAATATTTGCTAGAGCATGAGAATGATATGTTTATGAATGAAAGGAGGGAAATAGATGAAGTATTCTTTAAACAGGGACCTGTTTTGAAGCACAACTTGCCTGTTGAAATTCTAGGGGATCCTCCTCCACCCAAGGGTGATCCCGTGTTTGAGCTTAAACCATTACCTGATACTCTTAAATATGCTTATCTTGATGAAAAGAAGATATATCCTGTTATTATTAGTGCTAACCTTTCACAGCAGGAAGAAGAGAAATTATTGAAAACTCTGAAGAAGCACCGTGCTGCTATTGGATATACTCTTGATGATCTTAAGGGCATTAGTCCCACTCTATGCCAACACAAAATAAAATTGGAGAAAGATGCTAAACCGGTTGTTGATCATCAACGACGTTTAAATCCTAAGATGAAAGAAGTGGTAAGAAAAGAAATACTAAAGCTTCTGGAGGTAGGTATAATTTATCCCGTTGCCGATAGTCAGTGGGTAAGTCCTGTCCATTGTGTCCCTAAGAAGGGAGGTATTACTGTCGTTCCTAATGATAAAGATGAATTCATCCCGCGAATTGTTACAGGTTATAGAATGGTAATTGATTTCCGCAAATTAAATAAAGCTACTAAAAAGGATCATTACCCTTTACCTTTTATTGATCAAATGCTAGAAAGATAATCCAAACATACACATTTTTGCTTTCTAGACGGTTATTCTTGTTTCTCTCAAATACCCGTGTCAAAAGAGGATCAAGAAAATACCACTTTTACTTGCCCATTCGGTACCTTTGCTTATATACGTATGCCTTTTGGTTTATGTAATGCACCTGCTACCCTTCAAAGATGTATGATGGCTATATTCTGTGACTTTTGTGAAAAGATTGTTGAGGTTTTCATGGATGATTTCTCCGTTTATGGATCTTCTTTTGATGATTGCTTAAGCAACCTTGAACGAGTTTTGCAGAGATGTGAAGAAACTAATCTTGTCTTGAATTGGGAGATGTTCCACTTTATGGTTAATGAAGGTATTGTCTTGGGGCATAAAATTTCTGAAAGAGGTATTGAAGTTGATAAATCTAAAGTTGATGCTATTGAAAAGATGTCGTGTCCTAAGGACATCAAAGGTATAAGAAGTTTCCTTGGTCATGCCGGTTTTTATAGGAGGTTCATTAAAGACTTCTCAAAAATTTCTAGGCCTCTGACTAATCTCTTACAAAAAGATGTTCCTTTTGTCTTTGATGATGATTGTGTAGAAACATTTGAAATACTTAAGAAAGCTTTGATTTTTGCACCTATTGTTCAGCCTCCTGATTGGAATTTACCCTTTGAAATTATGTGTGATGCTAGTGATTATGCTGTTGGTGCTGTTCTAGGATAGAGAGTTGATAAGAAATTAAATGTTATTCAATATGCTAGTAAAACTCTAGATAGTGCCCAAAGAAATTATGCCACTACTGAAAAAGAATTATTAGCAGTTGTATTTGCTTGTGATAAGTTCAGACCTTATATTGTTGATTCTAAAGTAACTGTTCACACCGATCATGCTGCTATTAAATATCTTATGGAAAAGAAAGATGCTAAACCTAGACTTATTAGATGGGTTCTATTGCTACAAGAATTTGATTTGCACATTATTGATAGAAAGGGAGCTGAGAACCCCGTTGTAGACAACTTATCTAGGTTAGAGAATGTTCTTGATGACCCACTACCTATTGATGATAGCTTTCCTGATGAACAATTAGCTGTCATAAATGCTTCTCGTACTGCTCCATGGTATGCTGATTATGCTAATTACATTGTTGCTAAATTTATACCACCTAGTTTCACATACTAGCAAAAGAAAAAGTTTTCTATGATTTAAGACATTACTTCTGGGATGACCCACACCTTTATAAAGAAGGAGTAGATGGTGTTATTAGATGTTGTGTACCTGAGCATGAACAGGAACAGATCCTACGCAAGTGTCACTCCGAGGCTTATGGAGGATACCATGCTGGAGATAGAACTGCACATAAGGTATTGCAATCCAGTTTTTATTGGCCTACTCTCTTCAAAGATGCATGTAAGTTTGTCTTCTCTTGTGATGAATGTCAAAGAATTGGTAATATCAGTAGACATCAAGAAATGCGTATGAACTATTCACTTGTTATTGAACCATTTGATGTTTGGGGCTTTGATTATATGGGACCGTTTCCTTCCTCTAATGGGTATACACATATTTTAGTTGATGTTGATTACGTTACTAAGTGGGTAGAAGCTATTCCAACTAGTAGTGTTGATCATAACACCTCTATCAAGATGCTTAAAAGAAGTTATTTTTCCGAGGTTTGGAGTCCCGAGATACTTAATGACTGATGGTGGTTCACATTTTATTCATGGTGCTTTTCGTAAAATGCTTGCTAAGTATGATGTTAATCATAGAATTGCATCTCCATACCACCCACAGTCTAGTGGTCAAGTAGAATTGAGTAATAGAGAGCTTAAATTAATTTTGCAAAAGACTGTTAATAGATCTAGAAAGAATTGGTCCAAGAAACTTGATGATGCATTATGGGCCTATAGAACTGCATACAAAAATCCTATGGGTATGTCTCCGTATAAAATGGTTTATGGAAAAGCATGTCACTTACCTCTCGAACTAGAACATAAGGCATATTGGGCCATTAAAGAGCTCAATTATGGTTTCAAACATGCCGGTGAAAAGAGTCTATTTGACATTAGCTCACTTGATGAATGGAGAACTCAGGCCTATGAGAATGCCAAATTGTTTAAAGAAAGTTAAAAGATGGCATGACAAAAGGATACAAAAGCGTGAGTTTAATGTAGGTGATTATGTTCTGCTATACAACTCTCGTTTAAGGTTTTTTGCAGGAAAACTTCTCTCTAAATGGGAAGGCCCTTACGTTATCGAGGAGGTCTATCGTTCCGGTGCCATAAAAATCAAAAACTTCGAAGGCACAAATCCGAGGGTGGTGAACGGTCAAAAAATCAAACATCATATCTCAGGTAATCCC
This sequence comes from Triticum aestivum, assembly GCF_018294505.1. NCBI lineage: Eukaryota > Viridiplantae > Streptophyta > Magnoliopsida > Poales > Poaceae > Triticum > Triticum aestivum. The sequence goes on from NC_057799.1 coordinate 614,117,351, forward strand.
ATAAATGTTGAAACCAATGTTATTGACACCGTAACCCCGGAGGAGTACATAAGGGACACTTTCCAGAACGTTTCAGACTCCGACAAGGAATAGGTATGTGGTACGGTAAGTAAACCGACTCCAAAACAGTTCTAATAGCAATTCTTCTCCGTTTTGGAATATTAAGAAAATAGGAAAATAAGAAGTAGTCCGAAAAGGACACGAGGCATCCACGAGGGTGGAGGGCGCGCCCCTGCCTCGTGGGCACCTCGTGTGCTCTCCGGACTCCGTTTTCTTGCACGATACTTCTTTTGGTCGGTAAAAATTCAGTATATAATCTCCCATAGGTTTCGACCACCGAACCATGCAAATATCCTCTGTTTTTGTTTTGAGTTGTTCCTACCACAGATAAGAGCAAGATGTTTTCTCAAGAGTCAGTCGGGGAGAGTCGGGTGTCTCATCCGACACCAGGGCCAGGAGCAAACAACGATGCTGACCACTTTGGGCCATCAACGGAGGAAGAGATGGAGGCCGACTTGAAAAGGATAGATGCCATGGAGGAGGATCAAGAAGTTACTTCTTGTTTCCGAGCCGGATTCATGATGGGGGAACTACAGAGCTCAGCTATTCCAAACTCGGTCATCCCTTCCAATGTTAGATTTCTCTCTTATGAAAAGATGAAAAAGATTGTTACTTGTTCTCCTGCAGCTATGCAACATCCTTCGGTGAAAGGAGCTTTAGCCGTCACGGGTAAGCTCCGTAAGGAAATAATGGACCTCAAGCAGCAAGTCAATAAGCTCGAGGAGGAGAATCGTATCCTGAGGGGCATCATCGCCAAGAATATCACATCACCACCTCCGAAGAAAGAGACATAATCACATGGGTATGGGCACTCCCCTTGGAAACTGTGTGGGGACCCCGACTCAAGTCATGATCACAGAATGCACGTGTACAGTGATCCCAGAGATCAATGCTCACTAAGCACACAGAAGCTGAATAACAAGAGTCTTACATCCATACATACCGTCTTACACAAATTATGACCATTATGGTCAAGTCTTACATAGATAAAGCCACAAGGGCTGAATACCAAATAAACTTAAGCAGCGGAAATCTTCGTCGATAAGTAGAACCCATGCCATCTGCCTTAACTCTACAGGCCTTCTGACTGGGAAACGTCCTAGTTCGCATGTTCGTCTCCAAAGAACTCTTCTTCGAACTCTTGTTCTTCCATGCCTGGCCAATTAAATAACCAGTGGCAAGCCAATGAGTACTTTGAATGTACTCGCAAGCAACCCATGATTGGAATAGGGCACAATAATGCAATGATATAGCACTAAGTAGGTAGTTTGCAGAAAGCTAGTTTCGAGTGCAATGACATGATCTATCAACATGTAAAGTATGCATCATGGGAGTACAGATATGTTAGAAATATGCCCTAGAGGCAATAATAAATTGGTTATTATTATATTTAATTGTTCACGATAATCATTTATTATCCATGCTAGAATTGTATTGATAGGAAACTCAGATACATGTGTGGATACATAGACAACACCATGTCCCTAGTAAGCCTCTAGTTGACTAGCTCGTTGATCAATAGATGGTTACGGTTTCCTGACCATGGACATTGGATGTCGTTGATAACGGGATCACATCATTAGGAGAATGATGTGATGGACAAGACCCAATCCTAAGCCTAGCACAAGATCGTGTAGTTCGTTTGCTCAGAGCTTTTCTAATGTCAAGTATCATTTCCTTGGACCATGAGATTGTGCAACTCCCGGATACCGTAGGAATGCTTTGGGTGTGCCAAACGTCACAACGTAACTGGGTGGCTATAAAGGTGCACTACGGGTATCTCCGAAAGTGTCTGTTGGGTTGGCACGAATCGAGACTGGGATTTGTCACTCCGTGTAAACGGAGAGGTATCTCTGGGCCCACTCGGTAGGACATCATCATAATGTGCACAATGTGACCAAGGAGTTGATCACGGGATGATGTGAGTTACGGAACGAGTAAAGAGACTTGCCGGTAACGAGATTGAACAAGGTATAGGGATACCGACGATCGAATCTCGGGCAAGTAACATACCGTTAGACAAAGGGAATTGCATACGGGATTGATTGAATCCCCGACATCGTGGTTCATCCGATGAGATCATCGTGGAACATGTGGGAGCCAACATGGGTATCCAGATCCCGCTGTTGGTTATTGACCGGAGAACGTCTCGGTCATGTCTGCATGGTTCCCGAACCCGTAGGGTCTACACGCTTAAGGTTCGATGACGCTAGGGTTATAGGGAAAGTATGTACGTGGTTACCGAATGTTGTTCGGAGTCCCGGATGAGATCCCGGACGTCACGAGGAGTTCCGGAATGGTCCGGAGGTAAAGATTTATATATGGGAAGTCCTGTTTTGGTCACCGGAAAAGTTTCGGGTGAAATCGGTAATGTACCGGGACCACCGGGAGGGTCCCGGGGGTCCACCAAGTGGGGCCACCAGCCCCAGAAGGCTGCGTGGGCCAAGTGTGGGAGGGGACCAGCCCCAGGTGGGCTGGTGCGCCCCCCAACCAAGGCCCAAGGCGCATGGGAGAGTGGGAGGGGGCAAACCCTAGGTCCAGATGGGCCTTAGGGCCCATCTAGTGGGGCGCCCCCCTCTCCTCCCCTTGGCCGCCCCCCTTGATGGGATCTAGGGCTGGCCGCCTCCTCTTGGGGGTGGAAACCCTAAGGGGGGCGCAGCCCCCTCCCCCTATATATAGTTGAGGTTTGGGCTGCCCAAGACACATGAGAACGTCTCCTTTTTGGCGCAGCCCTACCCCTCTTCCTCCTCCTCCTCTCCCGCGGTGCTTGGCGAAGCCCTGCGGGATTGCCACGCTCCTCCACCACCACCATGCCGTCGTGTTGCTGCTGGATGGAGTCTTCCCCAACCTCTCCCTCTCTCCTTGCTGGATCAAGGCGTGGGAGACGTCACCGGGCTGCACGTGTGTTGAACGCGGAGGCACCGTTCTTCGGTGCTTAGATCGGAATCAACTGCGATCTGAATCGCTACGAGTACGACTCCCTCATCCGCGTTCTTGCAACGCTTCCGCATCGCGATCTACAATGGTATGTAGATGCACTCCCCTTCCCCTCGTTGCTAGTAACTCCATAGATTGATCTTGGTGATGCGTAGAAAATTTTGAATTTCTGCTACGTTACCCAGAAGTGGCATCATGAGCTAGGTCTATGCGTAGTTTCTATGCACGAGTAGAACACAAAGTAGTTGTGGGCGTTGATGTTGCCAATTCTTCTTGCCGTTACTAGTCTTATCTTGTTTCGGCGGCATTGTGGGATGAAGCGGCCCGGACCGACCTTACACGTACGCTTACGTGAGACAGGTTCCACCGACTGACATGCACTAGTTGCATAAGGTGGCTAGCGGGTGTCTGTCTCTCCCACTTTAGTCGGAACGGATTCGATGAAAAGGGTCCTTATGAAGGGTAAATAGAAATTGGCATATCACGTTGTGGTCTTACGTAGGTAAGAAACGTTCTTGCTAGAAACCTATACAAGCCACGTAAAAACTTGCAACAACAATTAGAGGACGTCTAACTTGTTTTTGCAGCATGTGCTATGTGATGTGATATGGCCAAAAGATGTGATCAATGATATATGTGATGTATGAGATTGATCATATTCTTGTAATAGGAATCACGACTTGCATGTCGATGAGTATGACAACCGGCAGGAGCCATAGGAGTTGTCTTTATTTTTTGTATGACCTGCGTGTCATTGAATAACGCCATGTAAATTACTTTACTTTATTGCTAAGCGCGTTAGCCATAGAAGTAGAAGTAATCGTTGGCGTGACAACTTCATGAAGACACAATGATGGAGATCATGGTGTCTTGCCGGTGACAAAGATGATCATGGTGCCCCGAAGATGGAGATCAAAGGAGCAAAATGATATTGGCCATATCATGTCACTATTTGATTGCATGTGATGTTTATCATGTTATGCATCTTATTTGCTTAGAACGACGGTAGTAAGTAAGATGATCCCTCACTAAAATTTCAAGAGACGTGTTCCCCCTAACTGTGCACCGTTGCGAAGGTTCGTTGTTTCGAAGCACCACGTGATGATCGGGTGTGATAGATTCTAACGTTCGAATACAACGGGTGTTGACGAGCCTAGCATGTACAGACATGGCCTCGGAACACATGCAAAACACTTAGGTTGACTTGACGAGCCTAGCATGTACAGACATGGCCTCGGAACACAAGAGACCGAAAGGTCGAACATGAGTCGTATAGCAGATACGATCAACATGGAGATGTTCACCGATGATGACTAGTCCGTCTCACGTGATGATCGGACACGGCCTAGTTTGACTCGGATCATGTATCACTTAGATGACTAGAGGGATGTCTATCTGAGTGGGAGTTCATGAATCAGATGAACTTCATTATCATGAACATAGTCAAAAGGTCTTTGCAAATTATGTCATACGCTTTAGTTCTACTGTTTAAGATATGTTCCTAGAGAAAATTTAGTTGAAAGTTGGTAGTAGCAATTATGCGGACTGGGTCCGTAAACTGAGGATTGTCCTCATTGCTGCACAGAAGGCTTATGTCCTTAATGCACCGCTCGGTGTGCTGAACCTCAGCGTCGTCTGTAGATGTTGCGAAACATCTGACATACACGTTTTGATGACTACGTGATAGTTCAGTGCGTACGGTTTAGAATTGTGGCACCAAAGACGGTTTTTGAAACGTCGCAGAACATATGAGATGTTCCGAAGACTGAAATTGGGATTTCAGACTAGTGCCCACGTCAAGAGGTATGAGACCTCTGACAAGTTTCTTAAGCCTGCAAACTAAGGGAGAAAAGCTCAATCGTTGAGCATGTGCTCAGATTGTCTGAGTACCACAATCGCTTGAATCGAGTGGGAGTTAATCTCCCAGATGAGATAGTGATAGTTCTCCATAGTCACTGCCACCAAGCTAGTAGAGCTTCGTGATGAACTATAACATATCAGGGATAGTTATGATGATCCTTGAGCTATTCGCGATGTTTGACACCGCGAGAGTAGAAATCAAGAAGGAGCATCAATTGTTGATGGTTAGTAAAACCACTAGTTTCTAGAAGGGCAAGGGCAAAAGGGATACTTCATGAAACAGCAAATCGTTTGCTGCTCTAGTGAAGAATCCCAAGGTTGAACCCAAACCCGAGACTAAGTGCTTCTGTAATGAGGGGAACGGTCACTGAAGCGGAACTACCCTAGATACTTGGTAGATGAGAAGGCAGGCAAGGTCGACAGAAGTATATTGGATATACATTATATGAATGTGTACTTTACTAGTACTCCTAGCAGCACCAGGGTATTAGATACCGGTTCGGTTGCTAAGTGTTAGTAACTCGAAATAAAAGCTGCGGAATAAATGGAGACTAGCTAAAGGTGAGATGACGATATGTGTTGGAAGTGTTTCCAAGGTTGATGTGATCAAGCATCGCATGCTCCCTCTACTATCGAGATTTGGTGTTTGCGTTGAGCATGATTGGATTATGTTTATCGCAATACGGTTATTCATTTAAGGAGAATAATGGTTACTCTGTTTATTTGAATAATACCTTCAATGGTCTTGCACCTAAAATGAATCTCGATCGTAGTGATACACATGTTCATGCCAAAAGATATAAGATAGTAATGATAGTACCACATACTTGTGGCACTGCCACTTGAGTCATATTGGTATAAAACGCATGAAGAAGCTCCATGTAGATGGATCTTTGGACTCACTCGTTTTTGAAAAGATTGAGACATGCGAACCATGTCTATTGGTATATATGCATGAAGAAACTCCATGCAGATGGATCGTTTGGACTCACTTGATTTTGAATCACTTGAGACATGCAAATCATACCACATGGGCAAGATGACTGAAAGTCCTCGTTTTCAGTAAGATGGAACAAGAGAGCAACTTATTGGAAGTAATACATTTTGATGTATGCAGTCCAATGAGTGCTGAGGCATGCAGTGGATATCGTTATGTTCTTACTTCACAGATGATTTGAGTAGATGCTGAGTGTATTTACTTGATGAAACACAAGTCTGAATTATTGAAAGGTTCAAGTAATTTCAGAGTGAAGTTGAAGATCGTCGTGACAAGAGGATAAAATGTCTGTGATATGATCATAGAGATGAGTATCTGAGTTACGAGTTTGGCACACAATTAAGACATTGTGGAAAGTGTTTCACAATTAATACCGCCTGGAACACCATAGTGTGATGGTGTGTCCGAACATCATAACTGCACCCTATTGGATATGGTGCATACCATGATGTTTCTTATCGAATTACCACTATCGTTTATGGGTTAGGCATTAGAGACAACCGCATTCACTTTAAAAGGGGCACCACGCAATTCCGTTGAGACGACACCGTTTAGAGAAACCTAAGTTGTCGTTTCTTAAAAGTTTGGGGCTGCGATGCTTATGTGAAAAAGTTTCAGGCTGATAAGCTCGAACCCAAAGCGGATAAATGCATCTTCATAGAATACCCAAAAAATAGTTGGGTATACCTCCTATTTCAGATCTGGAAGCAAAAGTAATTGCTTCTAGAAACGAGTCCTTTCTCGAGGAAAAGTTTCTCTCGAAAGAATTGAGTGGGAGGATGGTGGAGACTTGATAAGGTTATTGAACCGTCGCTTCAACTAGTGTGTAGCAGGGCACAGGAAGTTGTTCCTGTGGCACCTACACCAATTGAAGTGGAAGCTTATGATAGTGATCATGAAACTTCGGATCAAGTCGCTACCAAACCTCGTAGGACGACGAGGATGCGTGCTACTTCAGAGTGGTACGTGATCCTGTCTGAGATATCATGTTGTTGGACAATACTGAACCTACGAGCTATGGAGAAGCGATGGTGGGCCCATATTCCGACAAATGGTTAGAAGCCATAAAATCTGAGAGGATCCATGTATGAAAACAAAGTATAGACTTTGAGAGTACTACTTGATGGTCGTAAGGCTGTTGAGGTAAATGGATCTTTAAGAAGAAGACGGACATGGACGGTAATGTTACCGTCTATGAAGCTCGACTTGTGGCAAAGAGTATTTCCACAAGTTCAAGGAGTTGACTACGATGAGATTTTCTCATCCGTAGCGGTGCTTAAGTCCGTCAGAATCATGTTAGCATTAGCTACATTTGTGAAATCTGGCAGATGGATGTCAAAACAAGTTTCCTTACCAGTTTTCGTAAGGAAAGGTTGTATGTGATACAATCAGAAAGGTTTTGTCGATCCTAAGGATGCTAAAAGGTATGCTAGCTCCAGCGATCCTTCCATGGATTAGAGCAAGCATCTCGGAGTCAGAATATACGCTTTGATGAGATGATCAAAGATTTTGGATTTATACAAAGTTTATGAGAAACTTGTATTTACAATAAAGTGAGTGGGAGCGCTACAACATTTCTGATAAGTATATGTGAATGACATATTGTTGATCCGATATGATGTAAAATTTCTGGAAAGCATAAAGGGTTGTTTGAAAGGAATTTTTCAAAGGAAGACCTGGATAAAGCTGCTTACATATTGGGCATCAAGATCTATAGAGATAGATCAAGACGCCTGATGATACTTTCAAAGAACGCACACCTTGACATGATTTTGAAAGAGTTCAAAATAGATCAGCAAAGAAGGAGTTCTTGGCTGTGTTACAAGGTGTGAGTATTGAGTAAGACTCAAGACCTGACCACAGCAGAAGAGAGAGAGAAAGGACGAAGGTCGTCCCCTATGCTTTAGACGTAGGCTCTACAGTATGCTATGCTGTGTACCGCACATGAAGTGTGCCTTGCCATGAGTTGGTCAAGGGGTACAATAGTAATCCGGGAATGGATCACATGACAGCGGTCGAACTTATCCTTAGTACCTAGTGGACTAAGGAATTTTCTCGATTATGGAGGTGAAAAGGAGTTCGTCGTAATGGGTTACGTCGATGCGAACTTTGACACTAATCCGGATGACTCTGAGTAGTAAACCGGATTCGTATAGTAGAGCAATTACTTGAAATGGCTCCAAGTAGCACGTGGTAGCATCCACAAAGATGACATAGATATTCGTAAAGCACACACGGATCTGAAAGGTTCAGACCCGTTGACTAATAACCTCTCTCACAAGCATAACATGATCAAACCAGAACTCATTGAGTGTTAATCACATAGTGATGTGAACTAGATTGTTGACTCTAGTAAACTCTTTGGATGTTGGTCACATGGTGATGTGACCTATGAGTGTTAATCACATGGTGATGTGAACTAGATTATTGACTCTAGTGCAAGTGGGAGACTGTTAGAAATATGCCCTAGAGGCAATAATAAATTGGTTATTATTATATTTCCTTGTTCACGATAATCGTTTATTATCCATGCTAGAATTGTATTGATAGGAAACTCAGATACATGTGTGGATACATAGACAACACCATGTCCCTAGTAAGCCTCTAGTTGACTAGCTCGTTGATCAATAGATGGTTACGGTTTCCTGACCATGGACATTGGATGTCGTTGATAACGGGATCACATCATTAGGAGAATGATGTGATGGACAAGACCCAATCCTAAGCCTAGCACAAGATCGTGTAGTTCATTTGCTCAGAGCTTTTCTAATGTCAAGTATCATTTCCTTGGACCATGAGATTGTGCAACTCCCGGATACCGTAGGAATGCTTTGGGTGTGCCAAACGTCACAACGTAACTGGGTGGCTATAAAGGTGCACTACGGGTATCTCCGAAAGTGTCTGTTGGGTTGGCACGAATCGAGACTGGGATTTGTCACTCCGTGTAAACGGAGAGGTATCTCTGGGCCCACTCGGTAGGACATCATCATAATGTGCACAATGTGACCAAGGAGTTGATCACGGGATGATGTGAGTTATGGAACGAGTAAAGAGACTTGCCGGTAACGAGATTGAAGAAGGTATAGGGATACCGACGATCAAATCTCGGGCAAGTAACATACCGTTAGACAAAGGGAATTGCATACGGGATTGATTGAATCCCCGATATCGTGGTTCATCCGATGAGATCATCGTGGAACATGTGGGAGCCAACATGGTTATCCAGATCCCGCTGTTGGTTATTGACCGGAGAACGTCTCGGTCATGTCTGCATGGTTCCCGAACCCGTAGGGTCTACACGCTTAAGGTTCGATGACGCTAGGGTTATAGGGAAAGTATGTACGTGGTTACCGAATGTTGTTCGGAGTCCCGGATGAGATCCCGGACGTCACGAGGAGTTCCGGAATGGTCCGGAGGTAAAGATTTATATATGGGAAGTCCTGTTTTGGTCACCGGAAAAGTTTCGGGTGAAATCGGTAATGTACCGGGACCACCGGGAGGGTCCCGGGGGTCCACCAAGTGGGGCCACCAGCCCCAGAAGGCTGCGTGGGCCAAGTGTGGGAGGGGACCAGCCCCAGGTGGGCTGGTGCGCCCCCCACCAAGGCCCATGGCGCATGGGAAAGTGGGAGGGGGCAAACCCTAGGTCCAGATGGGCCTTAGGGCCCATCTAGTGGGGCGCCCCCCTCTCCTCCCCTTGGCCGCCCCCCTTGATGGGATCTAGGGCTGGCCGCCTCCTCTTGGGGGTGGAAACCCTAAGGGGGGCGCAGCCCCCTCCCCCCCTATATATAGTTGAGGTTTGGGCTGCCCAAGACACATGAGAACGTCTCCTTTTTGGCGCAGCCCTACCCCTCCTCCTCCTCTCCCGCGGTGCTTGGCGAAGCCCTGCAGGATTGCCACGCTCCTCCACCACCACCATGCCGTCGTGTTGCTGCTGTATGGAGTCTTCCCCAACCTCTCCCTCTCTCCTTTCTGGATCAAGGCGTGGGAGACGTCACCGGGCTGCACATGTGTTGAACGCGGAGGCACCGTTCTTCGGTGCTTAGATCGGAATCAACTGCGATCTGAATCGCTACGAGTACGACTCCCTCATCCGTGTTCTTGCAACACTTCCGCATCGTGATCTACAATGGTATGTAGATGCACTCTCCTTCCCTCTCGTTGCTAGTAAACTCCATAGATTGATCTTGGTGATGCGTAGAAAATTTTGAATTTCTGCTACGTTACCCAGAAAGATATCCATTTGGACAAGTTGCATATACCAACATAAGCAGAGTTGGACACCAATCCAACTTGATCATCGTGTCAATTCATCTGACTTAACCCAATTAGCTTCATCAACACACACACACATGTGGTTTGTAAAACTCTAGACGTAGTTTAAGCAGTACCGCCCAACTGTCCTTGACCGTGGACACGGCTATTCGAATAGTTTTACACTCTGCAGAGGTTGCACACTTTACCCACAAGATCCGGGGAACTTCAGTGTCATCCACGACCCGCTGTACCTCAAGTACCCGGGGTAAGCACCCGATCACTATCTTTCCCTAGACGACACTAAGATAGAGCCCACTCGATTGGTAGTAACCCCCGTGCCCAACATTTCACATCTTAAAATTGTGGAGCCTCGCTCCCATATTCATCACATACCACTGGCACGGGGTACCAACGGTGTGTCTGGTGCCCTGTGAAAACATTCATGGCCGCCCTACCTGGCACGACCCCGTCCCGAGAGTGACTTCATGTCACCCCCGTCACTAGTAATGTGGGAACCATGCTAGTATCGGCCTAGGTAATCAATAATGCCCTTTCCCATATAAGGGTAGAGTGGTTGCGCATGTAAGATTGGGACAGTCGACAAATCTTAAATCTAATCCGTTTTCGGAAACACTCCCACACAACTTGCTCCAGTACACCACTTCTTTATCAAGCGGTAACCTAGCTCACCATCTCCCTCGGGTATTAGTGGCACCCGACGGGTTTTTTGAAAAGTCCTTGAAAACAACTTGGTTTCCTTCACCATGCATATACCCATCCCATTTGCGTAGCAGCTACTTAGCATCCTAACTACACCCACTCGCATAACTCTCATAGAAAGGTAGGGTCATGCATCATGCAAGTGTCAACGAGAAAAGCAACAGAGGCAGATGATACGTCTCCGTCGTATCTACTTTTCCAAACACTTTTGCCCTTGTTTTGGACTCTAACTTGCATGATTTGAATGGAACTAACCCGGACTGACGCTGTTTTCAGCAGAATTGCCATGGTGTTATCTTTGTGCAGAAACAAAAGTTCTCGGAATGACCTGAAACTTCACGGAGATTATTTTCGGAAAATATAAAAAATACTGGCGAAAGAATCAAGGCCAGGGGCCCACACCCTGTCCACAAGGGTGGGAGGCGCGCCTGCCCCCCTAGGGCGCGGCCCCCTGCCCTGTGGGCCCCCTGGAGCTCCACCGACCTCAACTCCAACTCTATATATTCGTGTTCGGGGAGAAAAAATCAGAGAGAAAAGATTCATCGCGTTTTACGATACGGAGCCGTCGCCAAGCCCTAAACTCTTTCGGGAGGGCTGATCTGGAGTCCGTTCGGGGCTCCGGAGAGGGGAATCCGTCGCCATCGTCATCATCAACCATCCTCCATCACCAATTTTATGATGCTCACCGCCGTGCGTGAGTAATTCCATCGGAGGCTTGCTGGACGATGATGCGTTGGATGAGATTTATCATGTAATCGAGTTAGATTTGTTAGGGCTTGATCCCTAGTATCCACTATGTTCTGAGATTGATGTTGCTATGACTTTGCTATTCTTAATGCTTGTCACTAGGGCCCGAGTGCCATGATTTCAGATCTGAACCTATTATGTTTTCATGAATATATGTGAGTTCTTGATCCTATCTTGCAAGTCTATAGTCACCTACTATGTGTAAGTGACAATAATCGGGACCACTCCCGGTGATGACCGTAGTTTGAGGAGTTCATGTATTCACTATGTGTTAATGCTTTGGTCCGGTACTCTATTAAAAGGAGTCCTTAATATCTCTTAGTTTCCATTAGGACCCCGCTGCCACGGGAGGGTAGGACAAAAGATGTCATGCAAGTTCTTTTCCATAAGCACGTATGACTATATTCGGAATACATTCCTACATTACATTGATGAATTGGAGCTAGTTCTGTGTCACCCTATGTTATGATTGTTACATGATGAACCGCATTCGGCATAATTTTCCATCACCGATCCAATGCCTACGAGCTTTTCACATATTGTTCTTCGCTTATTTACTTTTCCATTGCTACTGTTACAATCACTACAAAACCCAAAAATATTACTTTTGCTACTGTTACCGTTACTATCATACTACTTTGCTACTAAATACTTTGCTGCAGATACTAAGTTATCCAGGTGTGGTTGAATTGACAACTCAACTGCTAATACTTGAGAATATTCTTTGGCTCCCCTTGTGTCGAATCAATAAATTTGGGTTGAATACTCTACACTCGAAAACTGTTGCGGTCCCCTATACTTGTGGGTTATCCACAGACCACCTCAAGTGGTCACCACATCATCATGACTTCGATGCAAGCAATAAAAGTGCCATATGACATGCATAAAAAGGGTTTCTTAGACATGGTCAAGGGGCTGCTTGCCTGGCTCAGCAAAGTCTTCTGGGTCTTCAAAGTATTCTGGTCCAACTCCTTCGTCAGCAACGCAATCTATCGTTGCAAAATAATAACGAGAAAAATAAGGCAATAATAAAATAGAAAAACCAAAGTGCTTAGAAAAATGTCAACTTATTTTTGTTAAATACTAGGATGAAAACTAAGAAGGGGAAAATTCCTAGTTTTGGATTTAGAGTAGCAGAATGGGAGAAATGGATTTTCAGAGGGGTTTAGATATATTCAAATTTGAATTTGAATATGAACAGTACATAAAAGTTGTTCGGACATGAGTGAAAGTTATACCATGAAACAGGTAGGATTTTTACAAGATTTTAGGAACTAAAATTATTGCATTCGGATTAATATTTAATCCTGTGGAATTTTTGCAAGTTTAACAGAACAGAAAAAGGGAAAGGGGCACGGTGCCTGCTGGGCCAGAACAGCCGCAGCGCAGCAGGCCCAGTCAGAGAGGCGGCCCAGCGCACTGGTGCACGCACGCGCGCTAGGTTTAAACCTGACGGGTACGGCCCAGGTGTCAGCGAGAGAGAGAGGGGCGATGGAGAGGAGAGGCTGACAGGCGGGGCTCGCCTGTCATCCCTAACCCTTAGTGCAGACGGCCGGCGAGCTCACCGGCGACGATGCAGGGCACGACGAGGTCGGGCGAGGGCACGGCTGGACTCAACGTCGTGTCGCCGTTCGGGTGGTGGTGGTTGCGGTCGCCGGGGTGGCCTGGTTCGCTGGCGACGAGGAGGCACAGCGGAGGAGCTTCGGGTGGCGGTGGTTCTGGCCGTTTCCGACAGCTACAGAGAGGGGAAACAGGGGGAAAAGGATCAGGGTGATGCATAGGTTCCAGATCGAGAGGAAAGAGAAACGGGAACGGCCTGTACCTCGCGATCTCCGGCGAGCCGAAGCGGCGGAGCTCGAGCTCGGGCGGCTCTAGAGAGGAACTGGGGGTGCAGGGGGATGATTTGGTGGTGTAGAGGGCGAGTGGTGACGAGAGGAGAGCTCGGGGGGGGGGGGGCTTAAATAGAAGGGGGTCGAGGTGCACCGTGGCTCGTGCGCCGGCGAGCTTCTAGCCGTTGCTGGAGGCCACGGGGGATCACTTGAGTGTGTCTGGGGTCCTTGTGGGAGAGTTCTACGGCCAGGGGAAGGAAGAGAGAGAGCGGGGGAGGGCCAGAGCATCGCGCGTGTGAGCATGCTCATTGGAGCTCTCGAGCGGCCATGGTGCGCGTGTGAGCAGGGGCAGGAGAGAAAGAGAGGAAGAAGGGGGCCGACCAGCTTCCGTGTCTCGGACGCCAAGGTGCATCGTCGGGCGTGCTGGGGAGGCCCGAGGTGGCTGGAGGTGGTTGGCAGGGGGCGGCTATAGTGCCTGGCCACACTGTAGCGCGCTCTGGAGCGTGCAAATGGCATGCCATGGCATTTTATATGCCTTGTGGGCACGGCTACTGATGTCTGGCTGCCCTAGGGGGCAGTAAAGAAGAGGGGAGGGGCATTGGGTGCCCTGGAGAGCCAGTAGGAGAGGAGTGGGGTTGAGAGAGAGGGGAAATGGGCTGTCCAGAGGGGTAAATGAGGTGGTTTCACCCCTCAATCATTGAGCTGAGATGCAGCCATAGTTACTAGAGGTAGAAGAGGGTCAGGAGCAGCTGTGGTACAAAGTTGAGCCCATGGAGATTAGTGGAAGAGGTCAAAAATGGAATTTTGGTAAAGTGGCAGAAGGTATTTGATGCTTGTTTGGGTAATCAAATGAACTCCATTTGTCATGAGACTCCACAGGGTGAAATGGCACATAAAATTAGGGCCTTCCACCAATTTTGAGCTCATTTGGGCAAAGTTGCCAATGCAACTTTTGTAAACTCTAGAAATCAACAGAAATGCATTCACCAAGATCTAGTCATGCAAAACCATTCCCCTTGATGCATCACTTGGTGTAGTGCCATAATTTGGGCTTTTGAGCATGACCACAAAGTTTGGGGGCATTTGGAATAAATTGGCAATGTAAAGTTGTTCAAACTTGAATCTGGATAAAGATGGTTTTGGGGCACTTTGGTGAACCAAAATAGTTTGGATTGAGTTGAAACTTTGCAAGGTCATCATATTATGCATATGTGACTTGCTAGAATTTTCCTGGATTTATTGGAAAATATATCTTGCAGAAATATTTCAAATACTTGAAATGGACAGAAATGGTCTTGGAGGGTTTTTCCCAATATTTTGAACATGACCATGTGTTGAAACTCTTATATATGGAAAATATATGCCCACTAGTTTCCATGATTTTTCTCAAATATTTTTGAAGCTTTTAAATAATTTTAACCTATTAAAGACCATTTCTGGCCTAAAGAAAAAGCCTTTAAATAAAATACTAAAAATTACTTTTAAAATTATATTTTTGTGGTTTATGGGAGTCCTATATCTAATAGGTTTCAAATATACTCTTTGAAATATTTTTCATACCCCAAATCAAGTACTTGTAGTGCAAACCTCAATTCAGGGGTTTTTGGAAAACTAATTTTTGAAAATACTATTTGGCCAAATTATTTTTTTAAGAAAATACTATACTGTTCAATACACATGGCATGATCATTGGGCAGAAGTTTGGGGCAAGGAGATGAAGTATATAAGGTGGAGTTGTGTTGACTTTAAAGAGCACTTGAAAGTCACACAGAGAAAACCAACTCCAAATAAAAAGCCAAATAATGCAAAAGTTTTTGTTGATCCAAATTTTCATGCTTTATTAATGCAAATGACATGTTACAAAATGCAGGGTGTGACAAACTGCCAAGCTTGGGGGAGGTGCCCCGGTATTGTATCACCATCACACTCCTATCTTTACTGTTTTTCTTAGTTCGATCCTTTTGGTAATATCTTGATCTAGTAGAATAAAGTTTTAGTATGATCTAGTTTTGAGTTATGCTTTATGATCCTTATCTATGTAATCGAGTCCGTGAGCTACATATAATAAAGATTAGTTTTGATCGAGGGCTTGGTTACCTTGCTATGATCTTGAGGGAATAAAAATAAAAGAGAAGAGAAAGAGTAAAAAGAATTAAAGAGATCATATTGATCTTATGGAGAGTAATGACTTCACATATAAAAGAGTATGATGAATAAAAGTTGTTGGGAGTTGGCAAACATAGTTTTGGTCATCGTTGCAATTAGTAGGAAGTAATAAAGAAAGAGAGGTTTTCACATATAAATATACTATCTTGGACATCTTTTATGATTGTGAGCACTCATTAAAATATGACATGCTAAAAGGTTGATGTTGGACAAGGAAGACAACGTAATGGGTTATGTTTTCTTATATCCGAAATAAAGTATATTGTCATGGATCATCCAACATGTTGAGCTTGCCTTTCTCTCTCATGCTAGCCAAATTCTTTGCACCAAGTAGAGATACTACTTGTGCTTCCAAAATTCCTTAAACCCAGTTTTGCCATGAGAGTTCACCGTATCTACCAATGGATTGAGTAAGATCCTTCAAGTAAGTTGTCATTGTTGCATGCAATAAATATTTCTCTCTAAATATGTATGATTTATTAGTGTGGAGAAAATAAGCTTTATACGATCTTGTGATATGGAAGAAATAAAAGCGATAGACTGCATAATAAAGGTCCCTATCACAAGTGGCAATATAAAGTGACGTTATTTTGCATTAAGATTTTATGCATCCAACCATAAAAGCACATGACAACCTCTGCTTCCCTCTGCGAAGGGCCTTTCTTTTATTTTTGTCTTATGTCTTATGCAAGAGTCGCGGTGATCTTCACCTTTCCTTTGACACTTTATCCTTTGGCAAGCACATTGTGTTGGAAAGATCCTGATATATATATATATATATCCATTTGGATGTAAGTTGTCATAAACTATTATTGTTGACATTACCCTTGAGGTAAAAGGTTGGGAGGCAACAATATAAGCCCCTTTCTCTGTGTCCGATTAAAACTCCATACCCATAAGTATTGCGTGAGTGTTAGCAATTGTGAAAGACTAAATGATAGTTGAGTATGTGGACTTGCTAAAAAGCTCTTATATTGACTCTTTCCGATGTTACGATAAATTGCAATTGCTTAAATGACTAAGATTATAGTTTGTTAGTTTTCAATGAAGTTTCTGATTCATACTTAACATTGTGAATAGATTGTTACTTTAGCATAAGAAATCATATGACAATATATATATATATATATATATATATATATATATATATATATATATATATATATGTTGCTGTTTATAAGAATCATCATGATGCCCTCATGTCCGTATTTTATTTTATCGACACCTCTATCTCTAAACATGTGTGGACATATTTTTCGTTATCGGCTTCCGCTTGAGGGAGTTGATACGTCCATTTTGCATCATGCTTTTATATCGATATTTATTGCACTATGGGCTGTTATTACACATTATGTCACAATACGTATGCCTATTCTCTCTTATTTTACAAGGTTTACACGAAGAGGGAGAATGCCGACAGCTGGCATTCTGGGCTGGAAAAGGAGCAAATATTAGAGACCTATTCTGCACAACTCCAAAAGTCCTGAAATTCCACAGAAGTCAGTTTTGGAATATATTAAAAATATTGGGCGAAGAAAGCACCAAAGGGGGGCCACACCCTGTCCACGAGGGTGGGGGGCGCGCCCTACCCCCCTGGGCGCGCCCCCTGCCTCATGGGCCCCCTGGCAGGCCTCCGGTGCCCATCTTTTGCTATATGAAGTCTTTCGCCCTGGAAAAAATCAGAAGGAAGCTTTCGGGACGAAGCACCGCCGTCTCGAGGCGGAACCTTGGCGGAACCAATCTAGGGCTCCGGCGGAGCTGTTCTGCCGGGGAAACATCCCTCCGGGGGGGGGGATCATCACCATCGTCATCACCATCGATCCTCGCATCGGGAGGGGGTCAATCTCCATCAACATCTTCACCAGCACCACCTCCTCTTAAGCCCTAGTTCATCTCTTGTATCCAATCTTTGTCTCAACACCTTAGATTGGTACCTGTGGGTTGCTAGTAGTGTTTATTACTCCTTGTAGTTGATGCTAGTTGGTTTATTCGGTGGAAGATCATATGTTCAGATCCTTTATGCATGTTAATACCCCTCTGATTATGAACATGAATATGATTTGTGAGTCGTTACGTTTGTTCCTAAGAACATGGGAGAAGTCTTGCTATAAGTAGTCATGTGAATTTGTTATTCGTTCGATATTTTGATGAGATGCATGTTGTCTTTCCTCTAGTGATATTATGTGAACGTCGACTACATGACACTTCACCATTGTTTGGGCCTAGGGGAAGGCATTGGGAAGTAATAAGTAGATGATGGGTTGCTAGAGTGATAGAAGCTTAAACCCTAGTTTATGTGTTGCTTCGTAAGGGGCTGATTGGATCCATATGTTTCATGCTATGGTTAGGTTTACCTTAATTCTTCTTTCGTAGTTGCGGATGCTTGCGAGAGGGGTTAATCATAAGTGGGATGCTTGTCGAAGGAATGGGCAATACCCAAGCACCGGTCCACCCACATAACAAATTATCAAAGTAATGAACGCGAATCATATGAGCGTGATGAAAACTAGCTTGACGATAATTTCCATGTGTCCTCGGGAGCGTTTTCCTTTATATAAGAGTTCGTCCAGGCTTGCCCTTTGCTACAAAAAGGATTGGGCCACCTTGCTGCACCTTGTTTACTTTTATTACTTGTTACCCGTTACGAATTACCTTATCACAAAACTATCTGTTACCGATAATTTCAGTGCTTGCAGAGAATACCTTACTGAAAATCGCTTGTCATTTCCTTCTGCTCCTCGTTGGGTTCGACACTCTTACTTATCAAAAGGACTACGATAGATCCCCTATACTTGTGGGTCATCAGAGCGCCACCATCTCGAGGCGGAACTTGGGCAGGAGCAGTTTTGCTCTCCGGTGGAGCTATTCCGCAGGCGATACTTCCCTCTGGGAGGGGGAAATCGAAGCCATCGGCATCACCAACAACCCTCTCATCGTCTGAGGACCAATCTTCATCAACATCTTCACCAACACCATCTCATCTCAAACCCTAATTCATCTCTTGTATCCAATCTTTGTATCAAAATATCAGATTGGTACATGTGGGTTGCTAGTAGTGTTGATTACATTTTATAGTTGATGCTAGTTGATTTATTATATAGAAGATTATATGTTCAGATCCATTATGCTATTCAATACCCCTTTGATTTTGAACATGAATATGATTCATGAGTAGTTATTTTTGTTCTTGAGGACATGTAAGAAGTCTTATCATAAATAATCATGTTTAGTACTTCACGCAAGTAAAGTTATCAAGCTTTTATTTCACATGAAAAGGTTATCAAGGTTTTAATCAAGGGCAAAACTAGAAATTCCAGGAAAAAAAGTACAACTCACAATCTTGAGCAAGAGCAAGCAAACGAGATAGACGGGAATGAGCTTGCCGGTTTGCAAGGGAGTTGTTATTCTTATTATAATTTTGTTGTGTGGTTGTGAACGAGATAGACGGGGATGAGCTTGTCAGTTTGCAAGCAAACGAGATATACTCATATATTGGCTGTGATGATATCTTATATTAGGATACGGGACAAAGGAGTAGTATTTACTCAATGAAGATATATATTAAGGCTGACCATAGTGGGGTAACATAAGTGGTGTCATGCACTTGAGACTTGTAAGCATGCTTATGTGGCAAACAATCAAAGAAGAGAGAGAGGGTTATAGTAATATAGGTAGATAATGTATCATAATTAATGTTATGCTCCTATGTGTCATGCATGGCAATAAATGAGACTACATATGGTATTAATCTATGATACTATGTACTATAGATGTAGTATCATCGAAAATACTTAGGAGCACCCGCGGGCTCACCACCCTGATATCTCTCCATTAAATAAGCATAGGGATCTATGCCACTATATTAGGCTGCATGTATTCTTCAGTTTAGGAGAGGTATAGAGTTTGTATTAAGATCTCTGACTGGGAATAAATGCATCGGTTGGTGGGTGGCTGGACTGACATCTGACATCGACCCCACACGCATGTAGATTTTATTGAGCCTTGCATTTTTGAATCATATAACACATCTAATATCCAGTTCTACCAAGTTTCAAACTGCGATATAATTCAACTTTGAAAATATATTTTGCAAGTTTATGTTTTTGTTTAAGTTTTAAGATTGTAATATCAGTTTTTCAACCCAGTTAGGTGTCTTCTATAAAAACTGAGAATCCCATCCTGGGATAGTTAAAACAGTGGATTTCCATGATTGTTAGAATTTAAAATACAAAAAAAGAATTACAATATTCTAATTCCTGGAAAATTCATGGAACAAATTCCATGAAATTAAGTCTTTTTATCTTTTATTTTTAGTGAAAACCCAAGAACTTTGTGAAATTCTAGACAATTTAATTATACTAATCTCAAAACTTTTCCTTCTCTACAAAACTATGTTGTTAGTCCTGTTGCTTGGTTTATCAATGCAGTGTGGCCACATTTAAAATAGAAAAAGAGAATTCCTATCCTGGAAAATTCAAGGTACAAATTCCATGAAATTACTTCTTTCTATTTTTTTAATGAAAACCCGAGAACTTCATGATAATAATTCTAGACGTTTTAGTTATACTGATCTGAAAACTTTTTCTCCTCTAAAAAGCTACATTATCAGTCACATTGTCAGGTTTATCAGTGCAGTGTAGCCGCATATCGTTCATCTTCATGCTCCAACAAAGATGAATTGTAATTACACCGCGGGCAGCTTTTTTGCTTTCATTTATTGAGGCACGTCATACTTTGACATGTACTTGTGTTGGCAGAGGAAAGACAACACGTTAACTTTTCTTGCATGTAAACGCTGGTCTCATTAATAAGGACTATTGACTTTGTGTGCACACCATAGCATAACACTGTGTATCATGTTCGCGGTGCAGATGTAGTAAATAGCGCAGCACATGTACCTACCACCGGTAGAAAAAGGACCTAATGTGAGACATATTAGTCCCGGTTCGATTTTGGCCCGGTACTAATGGTACCATTACTGCCGGTTCGAACGGCTATGCATTAATGCCGGTTCATGTTGAACCTTTAGTACCGGTTCGTGCCACGAACCGGTACTAAAGGGGTGGTGGCAGGCTGGCGTCAGGCCGGGGCCCCACGATCACCTTTAGTACCGGTTCGTGGCACAAAGCCATGAACCGTGACTAAAGGGGTCTGACCTTTAGTCCCGGTTGGAGACACAAACCGGGACTATAGGGCAATTTTCAAACTCTACCCCCTGTATCGCCATTTCAATTTTGAAAAATTAAAAGAAAATGATAAAAACTTCAAAAAATAAAATCCTTCGAGAGGTAGTTATATTACTACATCTACTAGTTAGGAAAATTTGAAAACTTAAATTTTGACATGTTTTGCAAAAAGTGTAGGGAAAATGTAAAACGGCTATAACTTTTGCATACGGTGTCGGAAAAAAACGTATAATATATCAAAAAATTCAGCATGAAAATCCGCATCCGATTTTGACCGCCTACGGCCTGTTTGCAATTTTTTAGAATCCTCACATTCCAAAAGAAAAAAGATATGCTCAAATTTCAGTTTTTTAATTATGGTCAAACTACTTATTCAAGAAGTATTAATGTTACTACATAATTATTCAAGAATATTAGTGTTACTAAATAATTATTTCAATTTTTTGAATTTTGGTCAAATCTGGTCAAACTATGGTCAAACTTATTCAAGAAATATTAGTGTTACTAAATAATTACTGTTTTTTAGAATAATAGTTTCAAACTCAAACGGTGAAACGTGTGACCTAATGCTCAAGCTAAACTGCTGAGGGTTAATAGGATTGACAGCTTACATTTGTTAGGAAAACAACAAGTGCAGACTTGGAAAGTAGGGGGAATAGAACTCCGAAGTTAAGCGTGCTCAGGCTGGGGGAGTGAGAGGATGGGTGACCGGCCGGGAAGTTAGACGATTTGGAATGAGTGATCCACACTTGAGCAGTTAAGAGGGGTGATTAGAGACTAAATCATCAAATAATTCAGAAAATTGAAAATCGAAAAAAATAAAAAAAAAATGGTAACACCAACCGACTAAAGGTCCCCAATACCACGGCGCGAGCTCACGCCACGTGGTGGGCCTTTAGTGGCGGTTCGTGCCGAACCGGTACTAAAGGGGAGGGATCTTTAGTCTCCACCCTTTAGTGACGGTTGCAGAACCGACACTAAAGGCCCTTACGAACCGGTTTTAAAACACCGTTTTCTACTAGTGTACTGTTACCACATACGCATGGGACACGTATTCACACATTACATATGATTTCCTATAAAGTGGCTCGAATCCCCAGTGAGAAAGTTGGCGGACGAGATATAGGAGGGCAGCATCGCCGAGTGCTCTTAGTCCGCTTCCTAGTATTATATACTAGTATCATATGCATGATAATAGTGTATGATACTCCCCCTATGACCAGTCTAAGAACTCGAACTACTCACCCTAAGTAGTACAGTAGGAGTTTACCTCTGGTTATTTCCTGTGTGGGAAATAAAACTGATCGTTTAATGCTAAATAAAGGTGGGTCTTTGAATCATATGATCAGGGAACAATGTTAGCAACCGGCGGAAGTATTTATTGCTCATTCATTTGGAAGAGAAGAGGTATGCGCTAAACCAATTGGCTAACTAGGACCAGAAGTAAGTAGGACGAAAGCAAGGAACTTATTACTTGCCCACCGTACAAGTTACAAGTAATCAAACACAACCCCATTAATTAAGAACTCTTCTAGACCATCCGTTCTGATGTTGCTCCTTCAGATAGACTATCGGTTCACCAAACGCTGCAACACCAACTTTCGACTGAACTGTCGCTTCACAGGGTTGCAATCTCAAACTCTTTTTTTTATAAAGGATATTTTTATTAACTAACAATGTAGCATCAAATAGATACAAATTATGATGAGCAACATCCGACCTATGCATAGTTAAGATGCATACAACTAAACACTAAAAATCTGACAAAAAACTGAAAAACCGACATATCACCAACAAAAGAGTAATATAAGACCGATATTATGCCTATGTCAAGGAGATGATAGACCGATCCGAAGATTATGTTGCCATCCATGTTGGGTAAAATCCACATGGTCACCCGCTCCAACTATGTACACACCTTTTTCAATAGTAGTTGGCACTCCATTTGGTGTAGCGTAGATCATATATGAAGCGAGTGCGTACAACGACAAAGAATCTGCAAAGAAGAATAGTTTTTGCCACTAAAAGCCAAATCATTTCTACGGGAGAATATCATGTGCTACGGGTGCTCCTGCGCGACCTCGGTCGTTGATCTAAGATCTAACGGTGAACATCAATGTTTGTGGACATGCGCATAATTATGGTATTTCTCCGGGGTGTTTCTGCATACATTGATGTTCACCGCTGGATCTCGAAATCGACGGCCGAGGTCGTGCGGGAGCACCTAACTCCCATAGCACCTAATATTTCCCCTCATTTGTACATAGACAAAGCGCCCATAATAAGGCATACACACCCATCCTTATAGTGTTTTGATCGACCCTATTTGAAATGTCGTCTAACCAATGACAAAAATATTGACACACTTAGGGCATCTTCAAGGTGGACCCGCAAACCTCCCGCAACTGTCCGGACCGCGGAAGCCATCCGATGCCGATCTGTATCGGTCCGCGGAGCGGTCCGAACGTGATTTCTCCCGCAAACCGGAGACCAAAGTGAGGGAGGTTTGCGGGAGTCTGGACCGCTCCCAAGCCCGCTTCTGACCCATAAAAAACCCTCCCCCTCTCGCGCGCTCCCGCCCGGCGTCAGCTGCCCGTCATGCTGCTGTAGAGTGCGCCGCTCCGCATTGAAGTCGGCTCAGGGCGGAGGCGACCTCTCACTGCCTCTGCCATTGAACCACAGCGCCGGCCGAGGGCGTCGCCCGCTGCATGCCCGGATGAACACGCCTCCTCACCGCATTCATACGCCCCCATTAACCCCGTGTGGAAGCCGATAAACCTACTCCAGCCACACGTCCGTTCATGAGCGGGCCGACATTAAATGCAACGCCGGCCGAGCTCCTCCCGTCCGCCCTCTGTTTAAACGATGGCAGGCGCCGGACAAGAAGCACACCCCTCCGCCGCTATCCCAATTGCCTCCTTCACCATTTCGATGGCATCCGACGGGCAGGAAGAGCAGTTCTCTGGCATAAAAGCCAGCATGGCGGCCCGGCGGATACGAGCGAGGCAGCTCGCTGCTCCACCTCCCCCCCTAGGCCGACGGAGCAAGTTGCTACCCCAATCCGGCGTGTGGTTCAGCCACTCGCCGCTCCAAGCCAGCTCAAGGAGGATTGGCGAGTTTCTCTAGCACGGAAGGGAGCACGGCGACACGGGCATGGACGATGTAGCATTGTACCACCCCTCCAGTGCCTACGACCGCGCCATCCGCCGTCGTTGTGCACATAGCCATGCCATGTAGACAGAGAAAGAAGGCGGGTGCGCGGAGGAGATAGACGAGTCGGTGGCCAGCACATCCGCGTCCACGTCCGCTGGCAACTTCAAGGGAAAGTAGAACACAGGAGGCCGCCGCCGATTGGGTCCCAGGAAGGCCACCGCCGGCGCGTCGCCGACTTGTACAGCCGGTGACGTGCTAGTTTCTTCTTTATCTTGTACAGCCGGAAGCACCCTTCCCCTCCGGCTGAAGCACCCTCTTCGCCACACTCCGATGAGCGGCGCGGCCGGACATAGGGAAGATACGGGGAAGAATATGCCTCCGGAACTCTCGGCAGTCCGGCGACTAAGGGATCCGCTGCGGCCGGCCCATTGACTAGTGTAGTGTATCCGTGTCGTGGGAGTGAAGCTCCGCGCGACCGTACGTGCACATAGTTTTAAATTTTTAGTTAAAATATTTTCAAAATGTAACCGTTTGCATCCGGTTTGTATAAAATCCGGTCGAGTTTGCATGAAATCCGGTCGTGTTTGCACGAATTTCGCCCGGTTGGTTTAAGTTGTGGTGAAAATGTATGCGGCTAGCGTTGGATGACTGCCTCCCGCAGTCGTGTTCGTGGACTGGTTCCCCCCTTTCACGGACGAATGCAGAAGATTTTTTGCGGGTTGCCGTTGAAGATGCCCTTACGAACAAATACAAATTAGACAATATTTAGATGAGTTACACTTACACGTATAGACGGCACAAACTTGCAATCTCAAACTCTGACAGCAGCAAAACGTGTTGCTTCACTCTATGTCCTACTCGGACGTTGATTGTTTCAATGGACTGTTCATCTTTTTAAATGGAGTGTTTTTTTAGGTACTGGTTTGATTACATGTAAATTGGTTTCCGTGTTTTGCACTCTATCACGCATCCGGGCAAGATCCATACAGTGCATTACAGTAACAAAACAGTTTCAGCTCCAAAAGTATTGTACCTTGATCTAAAATTACTTATCTTATAGATATGAATGTGTCCAACGCTAAAATATGTCTAGATACATCTGCAAATCTAAGACAAGATCAAGAACAAGTTCAGATACATAGTTCGAGAACAGGTACAACTGTACAAGTAGAGTTCATCAACTCGCAGCACACCTCGGCGCCAAGCTCTGTAAGCATCTCGGTCACGCCGGCCACCAGGTCCCCGGCGCCAGCTTCAGCCGCCTCTGCGCGCCCCCTTTCAAGCCTCACCGCCTGGACCAGCATCGGCCGGACCTTCTTGGAGCGGACCGTGCCGTCACGCCACAGGCCGAGCCCCAGCGCGCGGGCGTCCTACCGGTGGCCGCCGTCGCCTCGCCTTTCTGAGTAGGACAAATCATAAATAGACTAAAAAAACACTTAAAAATGAAGCGTGAGCCCTCCCCCGGTAAGGGCCGATATCCGCCCTGAAGCGTGAGCCCTCCCCCTGCTTTTCTCCCTTCAATCTTGCAAAACTCTATGTAAAGACCGTGCTGAATTTATTTCAGATTGGAATATAGCAAGCGGCAAGGAACTCAATCCATCTTGAAGTCATGTATGAACCCCGATGCCGTGGAGACGGCCTCGATTATGACCCCGCAGGTCACAATGTCACTGTGCTCAATGGTGACATACGAGCTGGCCACCGACATTGTGATCTTGCCACAAGTCGTCGATAGGTTCATGTTCGTGATACGGACGCCCTACACGATGTAGTAGGTGAATATTGGCGTGACTATATAGGGGAGCGTGGTGATGACCGGATATTTCTGTTTTCTACGAGAATTTCTAGGATATATCTTTTTTATTCTAGTGCGCCTCGTAGAGATTTTCTTTGAAAATACTTTTACACTTTCATATGATGTTAGTTGACGATTTTTTGGAAGTATGTTAGTTATTTTTTTTAGGTATGTTAGTTAATGTTATAGTCATGAACTATGTAGCATAGCATAGCATTTTGAAAAGAAGGGAATACTCTTTTGGGAAAACAAACATTGAGTGTTCTGTATGCAATTTTGTCATTTTTGACCACGTAAGACGGCGCTTGGCATTGCTATAATTTAACTCGGAGGTATTACATTTACAAATGTATCTTACCGGACATGACTGATTTTGGCAGGAAACAAACCGGCAGGCAGAGACGTATATTTTTTTATGGGTGTATTTAAATAAAAAACGACAATCCAAACAGGGCCTAAGAGCATCTCTAGCAGACCCTGTAAAAGGGTCGAACCCGTATAATTTCGGCGAGTATATGGATTCGGGCCGTTTTTCTGGTCAAAATAGACACCGTATCCGCGGTCCGGCCCGTAAAAAATTTACCGTGGCCCGGAAAAAGTCCTTCTCCACCGCTATATATGCGGTTTCACCGCTCGGATACGGGTCAACACCTATCCACTTTCGCCGCCGCTCCGCCGCGATTCCCTTCCTCCTCGGCCCCAATTTCTCACCGCCGGCGAGCCTAAAAAAGGCCTAGCGACCCATGGATGGCTACGTGAATGACGAGGAGCGCCACCGCCGCAGATCCGATGCCGCGCGGAAGCGGGGGCCGCGGAGGTGGCTCAAAACCACGGGAGCCGACCGCCGCCGGCGTTCGAACGCCGCGAGCTTGTCGAGTACGAGTACGAGCGCGAGCTCGCGGTCCGCCACCACGCCTCCTCCGGCTCCTCCGCCGCAGGGAGCTCGTCTGCGGGTGCCTCGAGCTCGCGGCCCACTCCGGTCAAGAGAGAGCCGGAGGAGCTCAGGCCGGTCGCCTTCAAGCTCGAGGCCGTCGCGTCGAGGAGTAATCGGCCCCGAGGACTACCTCCCACCCCCCCCGGGGGGGGGCAGGAGGAGCATGTAGAGCGCATCATCATGGAGCGCTCGGCGAGGGAGGGGGAGGAGGCCGACGCGCGCCGCCGTCGCGAGCTCGAGTACGAGCAGATCTTCCTCCAGACGGGCGTCGCGGCGTCGCAGGCGCACGCATCCAAGGAGGCGGACCTGCGCGTCATGAAGGCCGAGCAAGCCAAGGTCTTCATTGACCTCGACTCCGACGAGGACTGAACTCCTCTGGCTCCTCCGCCGCGTCGTCGCCGTCGCGAGCTCGTCAATTTTGGTAGCGCAGGCTCGGGTGCACTGCATGGCCCACAGATTCCCCCCTAGTAGTACAATGTAGTATAACGATGAATTATGTATAATCAATGTAGTATGATGATGAACTATGTATGATCAATGTCGTTGCAAGTTTCTCCGTGATTGTTTTTTTTTAATTTTACAGTTTCATATACGGGGTATGATCTGCAGCACACGAATTCATCCCGCAATCTAAACGCATTTTGCGGGTTGGCATTATACGGGGTCCGCTAGAGATGCTCTAAGGATAGTCATTGATGGATGGATGTAATCACGTTGTGATCCAAACCTGTGGTCTACAGAATACCATATCGCAACAGACTCCAATACTTCAACATCCACACAAAAGGAGACTTGAACAGAATTCCTCGCATCACATCTTCTTGGACTCCAGCAGCACGAGAGAGCAATGGAAGGGGGCAGCCTCTGGCACGAGTACGAGACGGACCTCCGGGCCGCCGACGTGTGGGAGGTCTATGGCAGCCTCGCTCTCGGGCAACTAGCCCCCCAGCTGCTCCCGCACGTCCTCTCAAAGGTCGAGCTTGTAGAGGGAGACGGCGGCGTCGGCACAGTCCTGCTCGTCACTTTCCCTCCTGCAGGTCCGAATCTCAAAAGCTCGGCTTCAGGATGGTACAGATGTAATCGCAGCTTCAATCAGTTTTTAGTTACCTGCATGTGCTGAATCATTTTGTTAGGAGCTTCCGAACCAAGAAGCCACAAGGAGAAGTTCAACGTAGTCGACCATGAGAAGTACATCAAGGAGGCAGAGACGGTGGAGGGAGGCTTTCTGGATCTCGGCTTCCGGAAATATTTGGTGCGATTCAAGGTCGTAGGAAAAGAAGATGGCGCATCCGTTATAAGATCCACGGTTGAGTATGAAGTTGATGCAGAGCATGCCAAGAATGTCTCCTTTGTCAGCACAGAAGCAATGGCTTCTATTGCTGAGGCCATCACCAAGTACATCAAGGAGCAGAAGAAGAGCCACGAGCAAGCCGCCGAGTAAAATTCAGAAGAACATGCATGTAGCTGCATAAGAGTATGAAAGACGAAGTGTCCAACTGAAATGACTGTGGCAGCCAAGTTCGAGCAAATTCCCCTGTACCATTTTGTTCTATATATGCAGTGCTCATGCCTTTGGAATTAATGTTTGTATGTGTCACACCTGCATCACCAGTGGTGGATGCCGTGGACGTGTGAGGTGGGACCCGGCTGCCAGTTGGCATTGGTCCACTTGTAAGCGCAACATTGAGCGTGTGTGGCTGGGTTATAAGGCCAGCGGTAGCCAGCAGGATAGGCAGGCATGATTTGTATCTAAACTGGATCCCTCACCTACTCCTGTACTCTCATCTTCCTTGGCAAGAAAGCTATCTTCCCAAGTCCCATCTCATCCCCTTTCCCTTCTGATCCGATCTGAGATGATGAGTTCGTGACAGTATGTTTTAGACTGTACTAGTTTCTAGGAGTACCTGTCAACATGTGCAATATCTGTACGAATATTGTAGTTTAACACATGTGCAGAGGTCAAGCCATTGGCCATGAATGTTAGAAGGGTGAAAAAAAATCCCTCTAATGAACCCTGAAATATGAGCCTATAAGAGGACATGGAGTTTCTAACCCTGAGCTCACATGCACACGGGTAAACTGTGAAATACAAAAAAATAGGAAAAAGATTCAAACAATTTTTTTTTTTGTGGCAAACATTGATGAATGCTTCACCTCCGTGCAAAAATTCGTGATGTAATGTCATTTGTCGTGGCCTGAACAAAAATAAAAAATCAATGCTTCAAAAAGACAAGTATTGGAAGCCTTTTGGAGCATCTTTTTTCCCCGGGCGTCCACCATGGTTATGTTTGCTGGTTCACGTTCCTTTTTATTATTTAAACAATCTTAAATTCAATTTTTTTTCAAAATAATGCCGTAACCGTCCGGTATATACCGACAGCCACGCTACCCCCACCCCACCACCATCCTCGGACATCTTCTATGTGAGGAATTGACTCAACATATTCTCTGAATCACTCTTCTCTTTATTTGACAAACTTGATCACTTATTTGAATCCACTTAATCTCAGCATTGCAAGCGCAGTCCAAATGTAGAATAACAAGCATCTCTGCACCTTCTTCCAGAGTAAGATAGGTAATGCGGTTGAGCAAAAAAAGATTTGAACAAAATAAATATGATTTAATTATTGATGTCCGAGTACCAATAAACTTTCGATTGATGTGGGTACCATAGAACATGCCGTCGATTATCTCCCTGTACATGTCGACAACTTTGCCGAGTGCTCCGGGCACTCGACAATGGCCGGAAACTATTAGGCAAAGTGTTGCTTTCTGTCACTTTGCCAAGTTCCGACTAAAAGGAACTCGGTAAACAACTGGGTTCTAGGCAAATTTGCCAATTTCAATAGTGTGTGCTTCACGCCGGATATCAAGCGCGCTCGTCGCCCACCGTATCCTGATCTCCCGAAAGAGAGAACTCTGGAAAAAATTCACACTTTCTTTCCGTTGATGCTCGAAGAAAAAAGATTCTCCCCACTAATTTGAATCGGCTTATTCTCAAAGTTGCAAGCACAAAGAAATGTGATCTCTAAAACTCATCTAATAATCTACTAATAAGGAATTAAGGATAACAAACACATTCTATGTTGTGATGGATCCTAAGGTCATACGTGGCTACTGGCTAAACTCTCTGAAAAATCATGTGAAGCAGGAGTCCAGAGCGGCACGGAAGGACTCCTCGCCGTGGAACACGCCGTCGATCATCTCAGCATACCTGTCCTTCTCGCCGGACAGCAACCGCTCGTCGTCGCCCTCCGCCTTCCTGACCAACCGGAAGTGAGCCTCCATCACGTCCCTCATCGCCGGTAAGCCGCCCTGGACGCGCCCGAGCAGCCGGTGCATCCTGGTCAGGTCCCAGTACCTGCCGTACACCAGCATGGACGCGAGCCCGGAGCTCTCCATGCCGACCAGCCGCGCCACGGCCTTCTCCACCATCTCCCGCAGCACCACCGCCGTCACCTTCTCCTCTGTCGTCGGAGCGCCCAGGCAGCGGGAGACTCGCGCCTTCTCCGCGTCGACCATGGACTCGACTTTGCTTAGATACTCGCCGCAGTCGCACGGCGTGGGGAGCAGCCGGACGAACTCCCGGCCGTAGAACCGGCCGCTCTCGTCGATGAACGGCGTCTCGAGGATTTCTTGGTACACATTGCCGCCCAGCTCCACCAGCATCTTGGTCGCACTGGCCATCAGCTCGTAGAGCGCTGTGTCGACGGCCTCGCCGGCCCGCTCCCGCCGTGCCATCCTGAGCAGGGCGGCTCGTAGCCTCGGCCGCACCTCACTGGCGGAGCGGCGGACCACGCCGTCGCGCCACGCCCGGAGCCCCAGCTCGCGCACGGACGCCTTGCCCCTCTTCAGGACGAACGAACGCTCCATGTACATGACGATGTCGAGGATCATGAGGACGGCACGGCCGTGCTTCTTCCACTCGCCGAGCAGCTCCCGCAGGAACTCGGCGTCCGGCACGGAGGCGGAGCGGTCCAGAGACTCCGCGACCTTCTCAACCCCCGCCGCCATGCTCGTGGCGACCTGGGTGTAGAGCACCTCGCCATGGCCGAGGTTGACCAAGTCGTGAGCGCACCTGCAGGGGATCGGTCAGATCGACATAACAGGCGAGACGATGACCATGAACGATGATGAACCTGTTGAGGGTCTCGAAGTTGAGGCCGGTCGTGTCTCCGGCGTACGCTTGCCGGAACGCGGAGGAGAGCACCAGGCAGGAGTTGACGGCGAGGTCGGGGTCGGCGGCCGCGGCTTGGCATTTGAAGGGCTGGATTCGTGGCAACGGACGGCGTATCGGCGGCGCCGTCTGGACTGTCGCGTGCACGGGGATGGGGAACATCTCGTGGGCTGGGCCGTGGTGTAGAGATTGGGAGAACGGAGGGGGGCTCTCAACCCTTGGTCATGTTATAGGTGAGATGGGCCTCAATAGCCCACTTATATTAGGGTTTCGTCTGCAAGTAACAGAGGATCCTAGGGAGCTCCTAAAAGGGAGAGCAACTAGTTAACGAGCCTCGCAACGATCAGCGTCACTTGATGCTCTCTCAGCCATTCGCCACGCGTCGCGCTCTGGGCGCTTCCTCTGGATTTTTTTTCCGCACGCGTTTTCGGCTTTTTAGAGGTTTTGCTTTTCCACCGGTCTTCCTTAGCTTTTTGATAAAAAAACCGGGAAAAATTTCTTTTGCGCAAAAAAATGATTTTTCTTTTTGTTCTTTTCTTTTGCGAGAGGCACTGTTTTGCTTTCGCGAGAGTCACGGCCGTGCCTCTCGGAAACAAATAAAAAACTTGTTTTCAGTTTTTTTTTTCTTCCGCGAGAGGCACGGTTGGCAGTGCCTCTCGGAAACGAAAAAACGCGTTTTCTGTTTTTTTTTCTTCCACGAGAGTCACGGTTTTGCTTCCACGAGAGGCACAGTTGTGCTTTCCCGAGAGTCATCGCCGTGCCTCTCGGAAACGAAAAAAAACAAGTTTTCTGTTTTTTTTCTTTCGCGAGAGTCACGGTTTTGCTTCCGCGTCAGGCATAGTTGTGCTTTCGCGAGAGTCACGACCGTGCCTCTCAGAAACGGAAAAAACGCGTTTTCTATTTTTTTCTTTCGTGAGAGTCACGATTTTGCTTCCGCGAGAGGCACGGTTGTGCTTTCGCGAGAGTCACGGTTGTGCTTTCGCGAGAGTCACGGCCGTGCGTTGAAAATGAAAAAAAAAATACACATTTTCTCTTTTTTCCCTTCCACGAGAGTCTCGGTTTTGCTTTCGCAAGAGGCACGATTGTGATTTCGTGAGAGGCATGGGCGTGCCTCTTTCGAAAAGGGAAAAAAACCATGCTCCCGGTTCGGTTTTTTCATCCAGTTTTTTCGTGAAAAAAAGTGCGTCAAAACCTATCAACATGGAATCTAGTTTTGAAAATCTCGACGCGAGGAATCCAACGGTGAAAGCGGTTCGAGATTTGGATGCACGGTTTAAGAGATAAAACATTTTGAATAAACGGATCTACGAAAAGGGGAAAACTCCCAGGTTGCGACAAGTGACGCACATGCAGCGCGCCACTTGTTGCAACCTGGGAAGGTTGAAGTGATCTTTGTAACGAGTACTCATCAACTAGTGATTTCGCCTAAAGGAGGCCTTCACGCCCGTTTGAGGTACTGGCGCCTACGCGCCCTCGAACTGGGCCGGCCCAAGTCGCTTCGTTCGCTTCTCCCACGCAGATCGCCTCGTTCGCTTCTCGCGTGCAGATCGCCACGTTCCATCGATTCGGTTCACCGGTCAACCGTTGACTCTTGAAAAAAAGAAAATAGAAAAATCCAAAAAAAATATAAAAACTCGTCAATTCGAAAATGTTCACGAATTTTGAAAGAAACGTTCACAAACCTAAAAAAATAGTTCATGAATTTCTAAAAAATGTTCATCCATTCAAGAAAAGTTCATCGATTTAGAAAAAAGTTCATCGATTTAGAAAAAAGTTCATCGAATTTGATAAAAAAAGTTCACTGGTTTGAAAAAAGTTCATTAGTTTAAAAAAAAGTACACAAACTTCAACAAAAGTTCAAGAATTTAACTACAAGTTCATCAAATTTGGAAAAAAAGTTCACCGATTTTAAAAAAAAATCATCAACTTCAAAAAAAGTTTATCGAATTTTAAAAAAGTTCACCGATTTTGAAAAAAGTTCTCCGATGTCGTAACACCGTTCGTCCAATTAGAAAAAAAAAGTTCAGAAAATCCGGTGAACATTTTGCGTCGAATTAGAAAAAGAGAAAAGAAAAAGAAGAAATAAAACTATAAAGAAAAAAGAACTAGAAAGAATAAAAGAAGGAAGAAGTTACACAGTATAACAGAAAGTTGAGTAACTGGGGTGGTTATCGCAATTTGCACTTAATCCCGGAGGTGCGGTTTCGAATTCCATCTGGGCGTTCCTTTTTTGCGCTCCATAAAACTGAAATGAAAGATCCGCCGCCTCGCGAGCTGTTCGATTCTGTGACTTGAGCTGACAGTTCCTCTTCTCTAATTTCTTGCAACAATATGCTTGTTGCAGAACCTCCCCTTATGTAATTTCCTGCAATAAGACCTTTTTTGCGAAACCCGTTCTTCTCTAATTTCTTGCTATAAGACTTTTGTTGCGAAATTACTTTTTCTCTAATTTTTTGCAACAAGACCCTTGTTGCAAAAATTGCAAACACATCTCCCGCTGCGTCTAATTTTTTGTAACAAGACCCTTGTTACAAAAATTGCAACAACATCTCCGGCCGCATCGTGCACTAACACAGTCGTCTTTCAATGTCGCTGTTCCCGCAACAACGTTGTTGTTGCAGAAACTTGGAGTGGACATGGAAGTGTGGCGTGGTGATGTGGTTGTTGCTAGCGCTGGTGATGCCGGAACAACGGTGAGGTTGTTGGTGCTCCACGTCTGCGTGGCGGATCTCATCGGATTTGGTCGCCGGGAGGCGTTTGGCGGCAGAGATCCGGCATGGATGCACTCACGACGATGATCTACAGGCAAGGGCGCTTGGCTTAACTGCTGGTCGCGAGTGCTCGGTCTGCAACAAACCATTTGTTTCGGTGAGGTCAACTGAAACAAGGGGTGGGTTGCAAGAACTGTACTAGAATAAAAATTCCTTTTGAGTCGTTTGATCCAAATCAAATCTGACGGCTACGGAGAAGGTGGACGCACACACAAACATCCGCCGGTTGAGAGATAGCGCTTTTCTAAAAATAGAGATCTAAACATCTTCAATTCCTAAATAGCTACTCCCTCCGTGCCTAAATAATATAAGTCCTTTTTAGAGATTCCAATATGAACTACATACGAAGCAAAATGATTGAATCTACACTCTAAAACATGTCTATATACATCTGTATGTAGTCCATATTCAAATCTCTAAAATGGACTTATATTTAGAAACGGAGGGTATAACCCACTACGTATCTTTCCTAGACATGCAACTAGGCCACATAAGCAAGTCAAGCATGCAAGCCATAAAATACATTTTTTTCATTACTCTATGCATTAAGTATTGCCACATCATAAATTCATGCATGTTAGTCATAACTTATTTTTTGCATTAGAGTTCATCCTTCACATTTTGTTAGACATGATACTCTTTTAATTGCAACTCCTTTTTTTCTATTTTTATATGATTCATATTTTTTTAAACTTACATTTGCTTTTCATTAGTTTTAGTTGTTTTTATAGAAATTATTTATGCATTTTTAGCAAGGTTCCACAGCAACGCGCGGGGCATCGGCTAGTTCTATTAACGAGCAGAAATCCAATTCGGCTCTTAGGATCCAAAAATATAGATGTGTTCATAGTCACATCCAAATGCTACCTGCAAAAAATTAGGTGAAAAGCTTAGAGCATTTTGGCCTTCACAAAAGGAAAACAAGTTGAACGCCAAACATTACCTCCAAATGTTACACCCAACTTTGTTTTTTTCATCGACAAAACACCGCTACTTCGTTTCGCATGAAAATTGTCAAGCATGCTTGCGACACTAACATGAACATCTATAAAAAATTAGTTTTTTAATTCATTTACTATTTGTTTCAAATTTACTGTTCTCTAGAGGGCAAATGCACCGCGGAGCCAAAACAACCCTCCCATTAACGAGACCCAATATTGCTTGCTTAATAGCTAGTACAACATATCTTCTAACAAAAAGCTTCATCATATATCTGCTAAAAATTCCTGGAAATATATCTAGATGAAAATATATTATTATATATTTCCTCCATTCTAAATTAATTGAGGTTCTATTTTTTTTCCTAAGTTAAATATTTTAAATTTGACAAGGTCTACAGAAAAATATGTTAAACATCTATGATATCAAATATATACTTCCTCCATTTCTTTCTGGTCCGCGAATTAAATTTGTGTGAATTCAAATTTCATAAAGTTTGACTAACTTCATATGAGAAAATATCAATATTCACAATACGGAATTAATATCTTTAGATGCATGATGAAATTAATTTTCATACTATATAACTTTAGTATCATAGATGTTGATAACTTTTAATATAAATTTTGGTCAAACTTTGCGTAATTTGACTTCAAACAAATTTTATATGCAGAGTAAAAGGAAACGAAGGGTGTATAATATGTAAATATATTTATGACTAGTGTGATGAAACTAGTTTGGTTTTGTAGATATTGATCTAGTTTTCTACGCTCGTCAAAGTTATTGAAGTTGGAAGAATATCACATGAAAACCAACATTTGGTGGAAACCATGCAGAAAACATGTTTTGAAATTTTGAAAAAAAAACTATGGTATAAAGCTAGAACTTCAACTAATTTAGAATTTTCAGAAATAAGTACAAATCTTCCCTATCAGAACATTTCACTGCTAACAAAAGGTCCATACCTGCATGCACATTCGTATTTCCAAACTACTATTGGTATATACTTAGGCACAAATACAATATAAGTGATTGCAGCAAACAAAGCTACGCACCCCCAACATTTGCACCCCAGCCGCGCAAATGTTGGCACATCTTCCGGATACAGTGGTGCCATCTATCCATCGATCGAGTCAGCTAAAGGACCATGCCGGGTGAGGAGGTTGGCAGCACGCCCCGCGCCAGCAATCCCGCACCACGTCACCTAAACCAGGGTGTTCGAGCCACTGAAGCTCGAAATAGAACCTCGCCCGCCTCTTGGCGCGAGCCTCCTCGGAATCTAAAACCAGCGGGAAATGATCCGACCCTAGGCAAGTCATTGCCGCAAGTGAGCAAGATGGGAATTTGTGCTTCCACTCTGGAGACACAAAGACCCGATCTAAGACACATTGGGTCGGGTCCGTTTGTTTATTCGTCCATGTGTAGCTGGCACTGACCCGGTCTAATTCTAGCAGTTTTAGATCCGCGATCCAATTGTTAACATGTCAAGCAGTTGAAGGTTAACTAGGTGCAAGTTCTTGTTTTTGTCATCCATGGTTCTCATCAGGTTGAAGTCACCGCCGACAACAACCGGATGCACCGCCCTAGTGATTTTATCGTAAAGTTCAGCCAAAAACCCAACAGATTTACAGTGGTCTGCTAGGCCGTAGACCACTATAAGTTCCCACTGAAATTGGGTTAGTTCTGCACAAACAAAGTATTGGCCAGCAGCTAATCTAGAGACCTCAAAAGTGTCCTTTCTGACCCCTAACAGAATTCCTCCTGGGTGCCCCTCCAGAGTAAGAGGGCTACCTCATTAGTCTGTATCGTTCGGCCGTGTAACTTGGTTGTGTTGCTTTATATAATATAAAGCGGGGCGAAAACTTGTCTTAAGATATTGGCTCTATCAATGGGGGATTTGGGATTCAACTAATAACAACTAGTGGATCCAATCACAAGGTCTGACGAACTAATTCTTCTACTTGCAACACATTACTGATGTAGCGAAAGAAAGGTGCTTGTAATTGTGATAGAAGTAAGCTTTGACACTCCTGTTTTACACTTCCAGCCACACTCTTGTAGATATTGTCAATGCATCCACCAGATTGGGGTAGCTCTGAAATTCTTCAGTATATATGGTTCCAAGTGGAGTGCTAAGGAGTCCGAAGACAAGATCAATGAAATCTTGTCCAGCTTCAGCATATAGCACTGAATCAGCCTTTGCATGAACAAGCCTTACCTTGACGGCTTTGAAGTTGGGATCGTCCCCAAGTGCCAGGTTTACCAACATATTTTCAGGGGGCACACACATGTCTGTAGTATTCGGCAGGATAGCAGCATCAAAATAATGTTCAATTAAGACTTGCTTTGTCAGAAGCGCTCTCCTAAGCAGATCAGTAATCCGAAAAAAGAAAGCAATTCAACTGTTACCATTAACTAGGCAGGAGGGGGAGGGGGGTCTTCTATCGAAAAGAAAGTTCCGTCCCATATAGTGTTAAAAAAGTCTTACATTATGGGACGGAGGGAGTAGCTATTATTGATTAGCATAATTTACTAGTCGAAACGGGTAGGGAGAGAGAGAGGGGGAGAGAATCAGACAGACGTTGGCATAATTGAGCTGGAGCACCTTCTCCTGGATATTCTCCTTTCCAGTATCCCATATTTTTCAATCAACGAAAACTGAATCCTTGTGGAAGCACGAGCAACTTGGAGACCATCAGTAATGACGAACTTGGGGACAGTGGTGACAAAAACTCCATCCTCCTTACTATCACCAACAACAGAAGCAGGACCATTTTTGATAATTCTCCTCGTGAATGTCAGACACATGTGGTGGTTGACTCCGACACCATATTTACAAAATTTGTGCTAATTCTCTTCGACGAAAAAGGGTTTCCCCCCGCTTTATATTAGACCATGTGAAAAATCTATCTTACTCGATTTTACTACAAAATGAGTGGTACTTTTTTCCAATATATTGAAAGATATGTAAAATATGATATAATGCAACAAATATTTATTTATTCCCTTTCTTGA
Source organism: Triticum aestivum (assembly GCF_018294505.1). NCBI lineage: Eukaryota > Viridiplantae > Streptophyta > Magnoliopsida > Poales > Poaceae > Triticum > Triticum aestivum. The sequence goes on from NC_057799.1 coordinate 614,154,891, forward strand.
ATTTAAATTTAAGGTCATTTGATATTCGTACCACAATATCATCTATACTATGGTATCACTAGATATGTTCACGCACGAGCCTCCTGTTACATTGATCTTTAAATCGTGGAGTATTTTATTGTTCCAACAAACTACATAATCAGTCAAGCATCTATTGCAATCTGTAACACGTACAACGCCTCCATCTTTGTTGCTGGTTTCCAGTTGATCTGTGAGATCATCCTTGAGGAACTTCTTGAACCAGCCCGCGGAGCGCTTGGGGTACCGCTTCAAACCATGGTCGTAGTCCACAAAGTGTAACCCAAACCGCACCGTGTACCCGCTCGTCCACTCGAAGTCGTCGAGCAGTGACCACACGAAGTACCCCTTCACGTTTGCCCCATCCCTACAGCAGTTGATGTCTGATTTAGAGGCTTGTTGACAGATTTTGACTGTAAAATTAAGCTGCTAGCTCTGACCTGATCGCACTCAGCAGGGCATCAAGGTGCCTGTGGTGGTACTCTATCCTGGCGTCGTCCTTGAGGGCTTCCTTGAGTGGTAGGCTCTTGTTGTTGGCTTCATCGATTCCTAAAATACTCAGAGAGACAAATAATTGTTCAGATAAGTTTTGATCTCATTGTTCCTATCTAGGGGAGGAAAATGCACTTGCCATTTTCAGTGATGTAGATGGTTGGATTGTGGTAATTATCCTTGATATAAAGTAGCAGATCACGGAAGCCTTGAGGGTAGACGTAGAGCCAAGGTGAAGCAGCCTACATGCAGGTCATTTACTCGATCCAGAAAAGAAAGTTGGGAGAAAACTTGGGGAAGATTAGTCTGTGTATGAGGATAAGTTGCTAGTTACCTGAGGGCCTATGGGAACACCATTTCGAACACCTGACATCATTGGGTAATTTTTAGCATGCAGTATTAACATATGTAATCCACGGCAAAGTCTCCATTATTCACTTAATATTTATTTTTAAAAGGGGATAATTTCCATGATATGATTAGTCTGGCAGACGAAGAACGGAGACAGATTGACTATGGATTTAGCATGATCGACTCACCGGTACGAATAGCTTGAGCATCGGTAGAGTAGCTGTTCCTCATGCCTTTTGATGGAGGAAGGCTACCAACGTAGTTTGTAGTATAGTAGTTGAGTCCAATGAAGTCAAATGCACCCTTCACCAATTTAGACTGTATTTTGGTGAACTGCGGCAGACGGTTTCCGACCAATACTTTCATGCTCCGGGGGTAGTCTCCTCTGCAGAGCGGGTCCAAAAACCTACGGTGGTTTTATTCCTAGCATAAGATCAATCTGCATTCTCTTCTAGACTCGTACAACAAATTATGCCAGCATGAAAGATAAATAATTTACCATCCAAGCATGAATTCCATAGAGCGTTTCGTCGCGGCAATGCTTGATTTTGAACGGGATATGGGAATAACCCAGTTTGCGACCAAAGTTATTCCGATCTTGCCCTTCTGCATGCCCTACATTTTTTATGTACACCATATCAATCACATTCATGGATGAATTGCAGCTGCATGATACGATGAACAGCTGGATCAGTCACCTTATATTTCTGTTTATACAATCTTGCGGCTGCTGCATGAGCGAGTATCTGATGGTGTCCGACAGTGTATGGCTCCCTCCCTGAATCCCCGGCGCTGCAGTTTGCCTTCTCCCACGGAGAACACCGACCTGGTGCAGATACGCCCTCTGCATAACCCCAAACACAGAAGGACCATGGCTCATTCAATGTGATCCAATGCTTCACGCGATCTCCGAATTCTTTGAAGCAGACTTCAGCAAAGTCTTTATAGTCATTTCTGCACCATTGTGAGTTAGTTATTTTGAAAGTTGACATATACTGTGCATGTTTGCACATGACACTATCTTCATCATAAATGAAATAGTTTTACAAAGCGCTAGCCACACCTTTTCAATCTTCAATGGCTAATGTGGAAAACCTACGTAGTATTAAGGTGCATTAGGAAGAAATGCTTTGTTTGACTTCTCATAAAAAATATACATTTTTTTTATTCTTTTGTAACTTACTTATTCAAAAGGTACCTAGACAGAGTTGCATCGTGCTCATCTCTAAAATGTCACGCCTGGAAGTTATGTTCTTATAAAATAAATAGTGGTTGACTTACATGATATTAGGGCTAAGAAATCCTCCATATTTATCTTCCAATCTCTGTGGAGTGTCCCAGTGAAAAAGTGTCACAAATGGCTGCACCCCTGCGCAGATATACAAAATATCTCATATCTTAAGAACAATCTGATGAAATAAAGAAAGGACCTAATTGTTCCGTGCAGTTTAATAGATTAGGTAATAAATCAAATTACATACTGACGGTTTGACAACATACCTTTGGACAACAACTCATCGATCAAGTTGTTGTAATACTTGATGCCTTCTCGGTTGACTCCACCTCGCAGAGTTCCATCTGTTATGAATTAAGACATTAAGATCGATGTGAACATTCTATAGACTAGAAAATGCGAAGATGATGCAAGACCAAAAATGAGAGTGGAGGTTTCCAGTCTGAAATATCATACCTGGAAGAATTCTTGTCCATGAGATGGAGAACCTGTATGCGTCCATTCCCATATCCTTCATAAGGCGCACATCTTCCTATGTTATTGGCAAATTAGGATCAGTACTATTGAATTCATGCTCCAGCCAACTCATCCAAAAGTCCGAACTGATGAAGAGAGGCGGGCAATATACTTCAACACCCCCCTCGCGTCTAGGCTTATTTAGCCCTTTGACGTCGGATTTATGCAGGCCGCAGAATTCTTTTTCTAATACTGCGTTGACATGGTTTTGAACTCAAGACCTCTTGGCTCGGATACCAGATTGAATTCATGCTACAGCCAACTCATTCAAAAGTCTGAACTGATGGAGAGAGTTGGCTGGAGCATGAATTCAATATACTTCAACAACTACTGCTCCCTTCTTTCCAAGATAATTGAACTTCTATGTTTGTCCTAAGTCAAACTTCATTAAGATTGACCAAATCTATACAAGGATACATCAACATCTACAACACCAAATTTGCTTCGTTAGATGCATTATGAAATATATTTTCATATAATATAAATTCCATTATTGTATATCCTTGTAGATTTTTTCTATAGATTTCGTCACTTTTTTTACTTAGGACAATATATTATTTTTTAAACGCAGGGAGTACCTAGTTTGTTTTTGTTGGATTAGAACTACAATTTAAAGATCTTGTCACAATTTGATCTTGATCAACATCTTTGACCATATAATTTGTAAAACACCTTAAATATCTGGTTAAAAAGCAAGACATATACACTATAGCTACCTTGTAAAGATGGTAGGAGTCCACTGCCACATCCCCATTGCTTCCGTCGGCAATTTTATCTGCCAAAGTTATTTACACAGTAGGGTGTTATGAGAAAAAGGCTATTATGCCCATGTATATTCATTTTGTTGAAAGGAACATCATCATGATTTAACCTCAGTTTTAAATTCAAATTACTTTGTTGGTAATCAGAACATCAAAGGATATAAAGGCCTAGTTGTCCATATAACTACAAATATTGGCTAATCGCATTTTTTTTACAAATATTGGCATTGAAATTTTGTAAGATACTCAGATGTACAGTCCTTGAGATAATATTACCGTAATCCTACTCCCTTTGTTAATATGCAGAATCACCAACACTTAACTTTGACTCTATTTTTCTTAAAATTGTATTTGTAAAAATTATGATACTATCGAAATATTTTCGCTATAAATCTCATTTTCTATTTTCACCTCGCTATTCTAAACAACTTTTTTACTAGTTGAATTGGAGAAGTTTAAATTTACGTTTTGTAGGTGTGAGTGGTATATATAGTATATCATTGCTACCATGTTTCTTATTCTGAGTTGCCTAATATACTATGTTAAATCAGAATTGGTTTCCCAAGCGTTGGATTAGCTTTGAGGTGTGCGCGTGTAATTCTACCATCCAGTGGTTAAACACTATGAATGTTTCACTCGGTGGAAAAAGGTGATTTTCTATAGCTCTTGACCTCTCAAAAAGATCTTTGAAAATGTTCTTATTAAGAAGATATGTAGAAACAATTTGCTAATAAAAATGATATACACTGTGTATAGAAGATGTATATACATGCCTGGGTGTTGGTGAGTGAAGTTGTCCCAGATGCTTGATCCCCTGCCCCCCTCCATTACGCCACCCTCATACTGCAGCATGTGAATGTCCACCAAAATTTTAATTAGACGGTGCTAGAACCAAAATTTTCATAATGATAGATATCATTAATTAAGAGTGAAATATGCCATTAGTACATGACCTCAAACTGATTGCACATTTTAGGCCAACAACTCGAAAAAGGTCAAATTCAGGTCATAAACTCATTTATTCTATCAAATAAGACCAAAACTTATTTAGGGCGAAAAAAGGCTACATGGCTACCACACCAGCATTTCTTTAATCGCTCCATAACAGACTAATATTTATAGGGTTCTTTTTTGCAAAACAGCACCAGCCTGATCCGATTAGCAACTCACTTTGATTCAGTTGGAAAATCGTATCAAGGGAAAAAGAATGACATCCATTGTGGACTTGGAACCAACAACTTGAGGGCAAAGAAAGCAGCTTGCTGATCACTGGAACATCCAGTTTTTAGTGAATGAAACGTAGCGTATAGTATAATTAATATTACAACGTTTCTTTTAATGAGTCGTTGGCCTAAAGCATGCGATCAGTTTGAGTCTCGGCCGGTGAATGACTATCACGCAGCAGATTGTGCTGAATTAAGAAAGGAGACCATGGTCCATGGATCAATGAAGGAAAAACGAGTGAAAACCTGGTAGGCCGAGGAGGCCGTCCCAAAGATGAAGCCCTTGGGGAAGCTCCTCCGGCTTATCGGCTGCAGGCCAAAGGCGCCGTCGTCGGTGCTGAAAGCGACAACAAGAAGGAGAGATGGGAAGACAACCGCCAGCAATGCTCTTGCAGCCATATGGTGTGATGACAACCAGCTATGTTTCAGCGTCAAAGGCTTCCCTTGGCACCGCCTATATAGGCAACATGTTTCTGTATGCATATGTTGTAGAAAAATCAATCTGGACTTCTAATTTCTTCGTCTGAAATGACCGGGACCGAAGACACATGCCATGTGTTTTTTCCTGTATGTGTCTCTTGATTGGACGACACAGGCGTCTTGCCTGAAGGAAGATGTGCGCGCTGATTGACTCTAGATGTAGCACAAGGCCAGCTAACATTTGTTTTTTGAAGATACACGTGACAAGGTAAGGGCAACTCCAACACGGATCATCAAACCGTTTGTAAATGTAGGGATCGGACATTTCGGACACTTTTAGTCATTCAACTATGGTTACCAAAATTGTCCAGACCAATCTCGACGTTTGAAATTCCGCAAACTGGTGCAGAACTATGTTGGGGGTCTCGACGTCCGGCACATTGGACTTCGACAACACGGACCCACCCGGAACCCGCGCATTCTCACAATCCTTCCTGTCCTCCCACACGAAAGCCCGCCCCTCCCACCGCCACTGCCATGACGCCCCCTCCCTCGCAACCCCCCATCCCATTGTCTGTCGCCACGATGGAGCCACCGTAGGAGTTGGAGAGGTTGTTCGTCGTCATGCAGGAGCCCAGGGAGGTCGCCCACAAGGTCGCCTCCATGCTACGCCATGGTTGGCGCGTCAGAAGGCAGTAGCTACGGTCGGGCCGTAGCTCCTCATTGAATGGCGAAGAAGGCGGCGAAAAAGCCGGTGCCGCCAGGTCAATCACAGCCCTGGCTCGCGAAGCTGAAGCCACCCTACTACTACATTGCCCAACACCTTGTATGCTCTGCATGCAGAAATCGCTGGACACTTAGCGGCCTCCTTCTCCTCCGGCCATCGAACGCCGTTCACCATCGACTTCAACAACAACTACCTCTTCACGAAGCCGCGACGCTTGTCCGGTCGCGGATTCCTGTTGTGGAGCTCTCGCCCGCCGTTGCCAGTTCACTGTTTGCCGGAATTACTCAACCAAGTGCAATGGCAGAAAACGACGAGATGATGATGAGCATTATCCATTGCGGTGACTACTACCAACACGGACAAATGGATGATTCCAACCAGAACAAAAGCCGCAGCCGAACACTGAACAGGAGTACACCAAGCAGCCGGACTTTTAACCGGACGACCACTAGCTCCTGGTGCTGACCCAAAGAAGAAGAGTAGGTGAAACACCTACTCGAACAAGGAGGATGAGTTGATTTGTGACCGTGAGGCGTGGTTGACCCCTAGTGTGTGGATCCGTTTCATGGCACAAAGCAAAATGACACGACATTTTGGCAAAGTATGCATGATTGGTTTTATGAGCAAAAGTGTTATGATCCCTACCGCACGAAAGTGATCCGTAATCACAATCCGAAGTCGCTAGGCCGTTGATAATACTTCATTCAAAAGGCCATCAACAAGTTTATGGTGCATACAAATAAGTGCAAAACTGGTGCAAATGACGCGACACTCAAAGAGTTCATAAGTTTTGTGACTCGTTGCTCTATTTCTTGTCATTTGCTTGATTTGCTACATTGCATGCGGCTAGCTACTACATCAGCCCACGCAAGGTTTCAAAAAACATCAGCCCACGCTCACGCGCGCATCCGATCTGATTAAAACTGGGCTGGTAGTTCCATCCAAAATCTCAATCTTGCAGTGAAAGGTCTTGCTTTATGCTTTTCCTTGCATCCGTACAAAGCTCGAAAAGCATATTTGTGAGGCTGATCCCTAATTGCAGAGTTTAATGTGCCAACCAAAGTCCATAAAGAAAGACAGATTGTACACTTATGCTTCGTTACTTCCAATGTGGACGTGGACGTGCAGTGTAGTACTTGTGCTGCATACCAGCAGGACAGCTTTCAAGCGGGCGCCGTAGCAGATTACTAGCATCGCTGATGATCAATGAATTTGGCAGCTCATCTGTCAACATTCAAAAAAATGATTACGAGCATCTTGCGGATGGCGAAATTTGTGTACCGCATGGTATATTAACTCACTTTCACTGTTGACTATCGTACACGTTCGGCACCGCTGCCATGTGGTACAGTATATGTGTAGGCCGATCGAGACTTTGCTGAAGTTGCACATTGTGTGTTCAGCTAGCACAATCGCGACTGATGGGTGTGGGTGCATCGGTCGTTTTAGTTGTACTAATGTACTGTTCGCGATAATGGGAATCGCATGCTACGAGAGAAAAAAGAGCCCGAAGGACGTCATGAGATCATGGTGAAATAAACGCGTGCACGTACTGATCTGATCTTTAGGCCGCACATGTCCTATCCTGGCATGCCCAAAGAGTCATTTAATCCAAAGCTCCCAACTACTTCCAACTGTTCGCTTGAAGGTACAACAGGGATAGCTTCTTTTTCTTTGAAACTCTTGACTTAGTTAGACTGTACTCCGTTAAGAGTTTTATGATCAGGACACAGGTTCATTTTAATGTATCCCGTAATAAAGGTTCATTTTAACAATAACATGTTTTTTAATTACGTCAACATATTCTTACCGTAGGAACATTTTTTAATACGAGATGCATATGTATTACAAAATGTCTGTACATTCCAAAAAAAGTTTGTCGCTTGTCAAAAAGTTCATACATTCTGGATATATGTTCATCCCATGTTAAAAAAATGTGCATACTTTCCATAAAATGTTTGTCCCTTGTTAAAATGCAGTACATATTTTTTCGAATGGGAGTACATTATTTTAGAACTGTATGAACATTTGTATAGCCTTAAAAATATTTTGGTGTCAAGAATATCTTGAAGAAAACATACAAAAGAACATTTGGAAATTTGTCTTGGGAATGTAAATGCAGTGTATAATAAATTGGATTATTGTTTTGAACAACTTATTTCCAAAAAAATTAATGCAAGTTAACATGGAGCTTTTCTTATTGTGCTAATTACTTTGATTGATCTAGAGATCATTATAAAAAAATTGATGTACATAATATTTTGTAAAAAACATTTGATTGTGATATTTGTCTTGGATTTTTTTGTCTAAAGTACACTTTTTCGAGAAAAAAATATACAGTTAGTGTTAAGTATTTTGAAGGAAACATACAAGTGTACACTGGAAGAATTGACTTCCAAATATAAATGCAGTACATAATCAATTGGATTTGTTGTCCTAAACATTTTGTTGTTGTAAAGAATATTTTGAACATAGCATGGAGCTTCCTCTATAGGAGAAATTACTTTGATTGATCTAGAGTTATTTAAAAACGATGCATGTAGGTGTAAAGAATATATTAAAGAAAAAAATCAGTGTCACCCTATCACTATAAATCATTAACATGTACTCTATAATAATAAAAGATGATCCATCCTTATCATCTACTACTCTGACATGCTCATCTAATAGCTTAATGATACAACCCTCCCTCCATCTGCTGGTAAAGTACTTGTGAGTCCTAACATCAGCATTGATGAGATAGGGGAAAAAGATTTGTGACACACTGGAGTGGGGGCACGCAAATTGTCAACCGCTAGTCTACGCTAAGATTTGGAAACTCGTTTATGCATATCATATATTTTCCCGCATATAGCACTAACCGAATATTTTGATCTGAGCGTAAATGGAAAGCAATATACATGTTTCTATGGGACCAGTTTCGAAGGTACACATATTTCGATAAACTGTCTGTACAACAACTTTTGTAGTGAAACCGTATCGTTGTGGAAAAATCATTCACTCTGTCTTCTTCTTCATGCTTGTCTATTCTTCTAGTGCCTCTTCTTTCCCTAGAATTCTTGTGTTCTAGTAGCAATCATGTAGAGGGAAGGGACCAAATAAGCGATTCCTTTCTCAATGACTTAGAGATGTCAATGATATAGTAACAACAATAGCAGAGGTAGATCAGAACCTTTTGCGGCTGAGGTTAGTTTGTTCTTGTATGTTTGATCTGCATTGAAGATTCATGTTCGTAGAACGGTTGCTTATGCTTGCTATGTGTTCAATCTTATTTTTGTCGTTTGTACTTCTACTGGCTTGTTTTCTTCCAAGAACTCACACCTTTGACTTATTGAGTCTTTGTAGTAAAGAAAAAAAGAGGCAAATCTTAAGTCGCAAATAATAATGGAAGTACTTAGTTTATGAATGTAAAATGTGTTTGTCCGAAAAACAAACTTACACAATTTGAACGACCATGTTAGTTACAGAAATAGATAATTAATTAGTACATTAGTGTTGAGTTAAGTTACAGTGCTTGTACTAGCTTGTTCTCTTCCAAGAAGTCGCATATTGGAATTATTGAATATTTGCACTGAGAAACTTTGGATGTCAAATGTTATAACATTATAACGCAAATAGTAATCGATGGTAAGTTTACGTATGTAAAATGTGTTATAAGTTAGGAAACGGAAACTTGGAAAATTTTAATGAGCATGTTAGTTATAGACACAGACACTTAATCACAAATTAGTGTTGACTTAACTTACAGGGAACGAAACTTAAGCTGGTATTATATTATAGACTTGACTTTTGTGACTTAATGGATACAACATTTTTTATATAGAAATGGTGTATAAGCTTTCAGAGACTTGCCCGGAACCTTTAGCTTGAGCGAAAGGGGAGGAAACCGGCTATTCGAACTAGCGGGTATGATTAATATTAGATTGTGAATTCAAATGTAGGCACTAGTTATGAAACTTATCCAGTTAAGTTAATTAGGGTGCCACATAGTAGTATGTGAATGTCTTTGTCAAGTTAGTTGGATGACTTAACAAAAATAAAATTTTATTTTTTACTGTTGTTACTTCAATCTATAATCGTAAGTTTTCTGATATAAACATGAAGCTAAAGAGCAGTATGTTGAATTAAACATTTTATTGTCTCGTATCATATTAGTTGTTAAAATTTTATAGTCTGGTAATTTAATTTTGAAGGTTCAAGTATTGATAAACTTTGGTATCACTAGATACGTTCTTGCACGAGCCTCCTGTTACATTGATCTTTACACTGCAGAGTATTTTCTCGTTCCATCAAACTGCACAATCAGGCAAGCATCTATTTCAATCTGCAACACGTACAATGCCTCCATTATTTGTCGCTGGTTTCCAGGTTATCTGTGAGATCAAGATTGAGAAAATTCTTGAACCAGCCAGCAGAGCGCTTGGGGTACCGCTTTAGACCATGGTTGTAGTCCACAAAGTGTAACCCAAACCGCACTGTGTACCCGCTCTCCCACTCAAAGTTGTCGAGCAGCGACCACACGAAATACCCCTTCACGTTTGCCCCGTCCCTACAGAAAATCAGTTGATGTAAGATTTCGAGGCTTATTGATAGAGTCGGATTGTAAAATTAAGCTGCTACCACCGACCTGATCGCACTCAGCAGGGCAACAAGGTGCCTGTGGTGGTAGTCTATCCTGGCATCGTCCTTGAGGGCTTCATTTAGTGGTAGGCTCTTGTTGTTGGCTTCATCGAATCCTAAAATACACAAAGAGAAAAATAATAATTCAGATAAGTTTTGATCTCATTGTTCCTATCTAGCGGAGGAAAATGCACTTGCCATTTTCAGTGATGTAGATGGTTGGATTGTGGTACTTCTCCTTGAGAAAAATTAGGATATCATGGAGGCCTTGAGGGTAGACGTAGAGCCAAGGCGAAGCAGCCTACATGCAGGTCATTTACTCAACCCGAAAAAAAGTTGGGAGAAAACTGAAGGAAGATTTATCTGTTTATGTGGATAAGTTGCAAGTTACCTGAGTACCTATGGGGACACCATTTCGAATACCTGACATAATTGGACAATGTTAGCATGCAGTGCTAACATATGTAATCAGTGGCAATGTCTCTATTATTCACTTAATATTTATTTCTAAAAGGGAATAAATTCCTTGATATTATTAGGCTGGCAAATGAAGAACAGACACAGATTGATCGTTGATTGAGCATGATCGACTCACCCGTAAGATTAGCTTGAGCATCAGTAGAGTAGCTGTTCCTCAAGCAATTAGATGGAGGAAGGCTGTAAGCGTAGTTTGTACTGTAGTAGTTGATTCCAATGAAGTCAAATGCACCCTTCACCAATTTAGACTGTTGTCTGGTGAACTGTGGCAGGCGGTTTCTGACCAATACTTTCATGCTCTGGGGTAGTCTCCTCTACTGAGTGGATCCAAAAACCTACAGGGGTTTATTCCTAGCATAAGATCAATTTGCATTCTCTTCTAAACACATAGGACAAAATTATGCCTGCGTGAAACGTAAAGAGTTTACCATCCAAGCATGAATTCTATAGCACGTTTCATCGCAACAACACTAGATTTTGTACAGGATAAGGGAGTAACCCAATATGAGACCAAAGCTATTCCGATCTTGCCCTTTTGTACACCCTGCATTTTGTTGATGTACACCATATCAATCACGTTCATGGGCGAATTGCAGCTGCATGATATGATAAATGGCTGGATCAGTCACCTTATATTTCTGTTTATACAATCTCACAGCTTCTGCATGAGCGAGTATCTGATGGTAGCCAACAATGTATGGCTCCCTCCCTGAATCCCCGTCACTACAGTTTGCCTCCTCCCAGGGAGAACACCGGCCAGGTGCAGCTATGCCCCGTGCATAACCTGAAACGCTGAAGGACCAGGGCTCGTTCAATGTGATCCAATGCTTCACCCGATCTCCGAATTCTCTGAAGCATACTTCAGCAAAGTCTTTATAGTCATTTCTGCACCAGTGTCAGTTGGTTATTTTGAAAGTTAACGTATACATGTTTCCACATGATACTACCTTCATCAGAACTGAAATACTTTTACAAAGCGCGTAGCCACACTTTTTCAATCTTCAACAACTAATGTATAAAACATACGGAGTATTAAGGTACATTAGGAGAAATGTTTCAGTTTTACTTCTCATCAAAAAATATACAATATATTTTGTAATTGTTTTGCTTACTTATTTAAAGTTACTCAAATAGAGTTGCATTGTGCTCATGTCTAAAACGTCACTCTAGGGAGTTATGTTCTTAGAAAATAAATAATGGTTGACTTACATGATATTAGGGCTAAGAAATCCTCCATATTTATCTTCCAATCCTTGTGGAGAGTCCCAGTGAAAAAGGGTCACAAATGGTTGCACCCCTACAGATATAGAAAAGATCGCAAATCTTAAGAGTAATCTGATAAAATAAAGAAAGGACCCGATGTTCCATGCAGTTTAATCGATTACGTAATAAATCTAATTAAATATTTACGGTTTGACATCAGACCTTTTGACAACAACTCATCGATCAAGTTGTTGTAATACTTAATACCTTCTCGGTTGACTCCACCTCTTAGAGTTCCATCTGTTATGCATTAAACATTAATTAAGATCTATTGAACATTCTATATCGACTAGGAAATGGGAAGATGATGCAAAATAGAGTATTCTACTAGGAAGAAAAATGAGAGTTGAGGTATCCAGTTTGAAAATATCATACCTGGAAGAATTCTCGTCCATGAGATGGAGAACCTGTATGCGTCCATTCCCATATCCTTCATGAGGCGCACATCTTCCTGCCTTTTTTGGCAAATTAGGATCGGTACAACTCCCTTTGTTCGAAGATAATTGAAATTCTATGTTTGTCCTAAGTCAAACTTCATTGAGATTGACCAAATCTATACAAGGATACATCAACATCTACAACACCAAAATTTCTTCATTAGATGCATTATGAAATATATTTTCATATAATGGATATTTCATACTATGGATCCTTCCAGACTTTCCTATAGATTTGGTCGAACTTTAAAAAGTTTTACTTATGACAATGTATTATTTTTTAAACAGAGGGAATACCTAGTTTCTTTTTGTAGGATTGGAACTAAAATTCAAAGATGTTGTCACAATGTGATCTTGATCAGCAACTTTGACCATATAATTTGTGAAAAATCTTATAGATCTAGTTGAAAAGCAAGACATATAAGTTATCCCTACCTTGTAAAGATGGTAGGAGTCCACTGCCACATCCCCATTGCTCTTGTCGGTGATTTTATCTGCAAAAATGTATTTACTCAGCAGAGCTTTATTGAAATAGGGCTATTCTGCTCATTTGTATTCATTTTTTCAAAAGTAACATAATGATTTAAGCTCAATTCTAAATTCAAGTTACTTTGTTGGCGATCACACCATTGGTGGATAGAATGGCCTAGTTGTCCATATAACTACAAATATTTGATAATCACAAAAAAAAATTGCATCGAAAGTCGTAAGATACTCAGACATACGTCCTGTAGACAATATTGCCATAATATGACCCCTTTTGTTAATATGCACAGTCTCTAACACCTAACTTTGACTCTATTTTTCTTACAATTGTGTTTGTAAATAATAATCTGGTACTATGCAAATATTTTCGCAAATAAATCACATGTTTTTCACCTCACTATTCTAAACAACTTTTTTTACTAGTCGAAGTTGGAGAAATTTAATTTTATGCTTTGTACGTGTGAGTAGTATATAGTATATCATTACTACCATGTTTCTTATTCTAAGTTGCCTAACAATTTGTTAAATAAGAATTGATTTCCCAAGCATTGGATTAGCTTTGAGGTGTGTGCGTGTGATTTTCCCATCCAGTGGTTAAACACTATGAATGCTTCACGCGGTTAAATAAAAAGGCGATTTCTTGACCTCTCAAAAAATATTTGATAATTTTCTTATTAACAAGATATGTACAAACATTTTGCTAATAAAAAAGATAGATACACTGCATGTAAAAGATGTATATACTCTACATGCCTGGGTGCCGGTGAGTGAAGTTGTCCCAGATGCTTGATCCCCTGCCCCCCTCCATTGCACCACCCTCATACTGCAGCATGTGAATATCCACCATATTTGTAATAAGACGATGCTAGAACCAAAAAATTCATAAAGTAGATATCACTAATTAAGAGTGAAATACTTCATTAATCCATGAATTCAAACTGATTGCACGCTTTAAGCCAACAACTCAAAACATGATCTGATTTAGTTTATAAACTCGTTTATTTGATCAATCAGGACCAACACTGATCCAAGGCGAAAAAACGGCCATGTGGCTACCACATCAGCATTCCTTTAATCGTTCAAGAACGGACTAATATTTACAAGGGGCTTTTTGCAGAACAGCACCAGTCTGATCCGATTAGCAAATCACTTCGATTAATTCTGTTGAAAATCCGTATTGAGGGAAATAATATAAAAGGCCATGTAGGCTTGCTGACCACTAGAACAGCAAGTTGTTTGTGTATGAAATGCAGGGTACAGTATATATTGCAACATTTCCTTTTACGAGTTGTTGGTCTAAAGCAGCATTCAATCAGTTTGAGTCCAGCCAATGGATGACTTATCATCAGCTTGTTATGCTACAGCTTTCATACTGGTAAACAGATTGTGCTGAACCAAGGCACTGAAGAAAAAAACGAGTGGAAACCTGGTACGACGAGGAGGCCGTCCCAAAGATGAAGCCCTTGGGGAAGCTCCTCCGGCTTATCGGCTGCAGGCCACAGGCGCCGTCGTCGGCACTGGAAGCGACAACCAGAAGGAGAAGTGGGAGGAAAACCACCAGCAAAGCTCTTGCAGCCATATGGTGTGATGACACCGGCTATGTTTCAGCGTGAAAGGCTTACCTTGGCACCACCTATATAGGCATGTGTTGTATGTATATGTAGTAGATAGAAAAACAATCTGGACTTCTAGTATATTCTTCTGAAATTATGTGTTGATTGGATCGCAGTAACAGGGACGGCACAGCCGTCTTGCCTGAAGGAAAATGCGCGTGCTGACTGACTCTAGCTGTAGCACGCGGCTAGCTAACTTTTTTAGATACACGCGGCTAGCTAAGGGTAACTCCAAGGCGAATCATTAAATCATCTACAAATATCTTTACCGGATTGTCCTAACACTTTTAGCCATTTAACAATGGTTATCAAAATTGTTAGGACCGGACTTGACGCCCGAAATTCCATGAACCAGCACCAAATTAAGGAGAGGTTTGAGAGAGTATGGATGTCCACACATCGGCTTCGACAACGTGGACCCATGCCAAAACTGAACCAAAGCACGCACATTCTAACAATCCTTCCAGTCCTCCCGCGTGAAAGCCCGATCTAGTTGTCCGCTGTCCATCGCTAGATGGAGCTGCCAGAGGAGCCAAAGGCGATGTTCGTCATCCCGAAGGAACCAGAGGAGGTTGCCCGCAAGGTCGCGCCCGTGCTACGCCAAGGTCGACGGTCAAGGCAAAGGAGAAGGCAGTGGCGGCCGGTTAGGCCGTAGCTCCTCGTCAAAAGGCAAAGAAGGCGGTAGAGAAGCCGATGCAGCTCGGTCCATCACAGCCCTGGCCCACCGAGCTGAAGCCGCCCTACTACTACACAGCTCAGCATCGTGGTACGCCCAGTATGCAACAATGGTCGTACTACTCCACAGCCTCCTTTGCCTCCGGCCATCGAGTGCTGTTCACCGTCAACCTCAAAAGAGACTACCTCTTTACGGAGTCGTCGATGCTTGTCCGGTCGCGGATTCCCGCTATGGAACTCTCGTCCGCCGTTGTCTGGTCACTATTTTCCGGAATGACTCAACCATGCGCAACGGCGGCAAACGGCAAGGCGATGTTGAACATCATTCACGACAGAGACGGCTATGAAGACAGACAAGTCGATGACTTCCAACCGGAACAAGAGCCATAGCCAGACACCCAACAGGCGTACACCAAGGAGTCGGACTTTAAGCGGGATGACCACTGGCTGCCGGGTGCATGCCGACCCAAAGAAGAAGAGTAGGGGAACCGCATACTCGAACAAGAAGGACGAGTTCATCTGTGAGGCATGGTTGACCCTAGTGGAAACGTTTCATGGCACGGAGCAAAAGGGCATGACATTTTGGCAAAGTAAGTATGGTTAGTTTCATGAGTAAAAGTGTTACGATCTCTACCGCATGAAAGTGATTCATAATCGCAATCCAAAGTCGTTAGGACATCGATGATACATTATTCAAGAGGCCATCAACAAGTTTTGTGGCGCGTACAAACAAGTACAAAACCAGTGGCAAATGGCACAACACTCGAAGAGCCCATAGGTTTTGTGATGACTTGGTACTCTATGAATTGATCATTTGATTGATTTGCTAGATTGCATGCCGCTAGCTAACTGCATCAGCCCACGCCAACATGCGCATCCATCTGATTAAAAACTCGGTTGGTAGTTCCATCCAAAATCTTAATCGTGCAGTAAAAGGCCTTGCTTTATGCTTTTCCTTGCATCCGTACAAAGCTCGAAGAGCATATTTGTTAGGCTGATCCCTAAATGCAGAGTTTAATGTGCCAACCAAAGTCCATAGAGAAAAACAAATTGTTCACTTATGCTCGTGGACGTGCTGTGTACTTCTGCTGCATAGTACCAGCAATTCAGAGTCTTGTATATCTTGCGCTGAACTCGAAAAGATGCCCCAACACCATCAGGATAACTTTCAAGCGGGCGCCGTCTGCAGATTACGAGCATCACTGGTAATCAATGAATTTGGCAGCTCTTTTGTCAACATTCAAGAAAATAATTAGGAGCATTGCATGGATGGCGAAATTTGTGTACCACTGTTGACTATCGTACACGTTCGGCACCGCTACTATTTTCTCTACTATCTTTGTAGGCTGATCGACACTTTGCTGAAGTTGCATTCTGTGTTCAGCTAGCACAATCGCGACTAATGTGCATCTGTCGTTGTAGTTGTACTAACGTACTGTACGCGATAATGGTAACTGTATGCCACAAGGGAAAATAAGCGGAAAGACGTCACAAGATCACGATGAAATAAACGCGTGCATGTACTGATTTGATGAGTCACAAATCTTCCAACTATCAACTTTCAACTGTTAGCTTGAAGGTACAACTGGGAAAGCTTATTTTTGCTTTGAAACTCTGGACTTAGTTAGACTGTTAAGAGTTTTATATCATTAACACACAGGTTCATTTGAACATGTATGATAAAAATGGTTCATTTTAACATGAACATGTTTTTAAATACATCAACATCTTCTTACCATAGGAACATTTTTAAAAACGAGTTGCATATGTATTAAAAAAATGTTTGCACATTCCAAAAAGATTGTTGGTCTCTTGTAAGAAAGTGTTCATACATTCTGGGAAAATGTTCACCCAGTGTTAAAAAAATGTCCGCCCCTTGTTAAATGCAGTATTTTTTTTTTTGGAATGTATGCACATTATTTTAGAATGGTATAGACATTTGCATTTGGTGTCAAGAATATCGACGAAAGCATACAAGAGAACATTTGGAAATTTGACTTGGGAATATAAATGCAGTGCATAATAAATTGGATTATTGCTTTGATAATTTTATTTCAAAAAAATTGATGCAAGATAACATGGAGGTTTCTTGATTGTGGTAATTAATTTGATTGATCTGGAGATCACTATAAACAAATTGGCGTACAGAATATTTTGTAGGAAACGTACGATTCGGATATTTGTCTTGGTTCCCGCAAAAAAGGATATTTGTCTGGGATTTTTTTGTTTCTTATAAAATATACATTTACGGGAAAAAATATACTAGTTGGTGTAAAGAATATTTTGAAGAAAACATACAAGTGTACACCGGAAAATTTGACTTTGAAATAAAAATGCAGTACATAACCAATTTGATTTGTTGTCCTAAACATTTTGTTTGGAAGAACATGATTGTTGTTGTAAAAAATATTTTGGAAATAGCATGGAGCTTCCTTATGATTATCTTAACTGGACTTTTGGTTATCTTAACTGGACTTTCATACATGAATATAAAGCATTAGCATCACTTATGATCCTTAGGTTTTCTTCCTCAGTGACAGTTTTGTTCATCCACCGCTTTTCATATCCAGGTTCTACTTTTGTATCAATAGCATACTTTTGTATAAACATTTCATCAACCATTTCTGTGTCCACACACTTGACATCCAATAATGCTAATTTGCATGTCTTCTTATTGAAGTAAGTTTTAGCAACCTGAACTGAAACCACGTCTGCCTGACCATCTGAATTCATTTGCTCTTCTTCTCCTTCTGAATTTTCAATATCTGCATTATGTAAGAAAAGCTCCTTACTTTCATTCACATAATGATAGCACAATAACCATGAGATGTGCCACTTTCCATATTTTACACTAATGAATCGTCACAAAGAAATAGCAGACCGTCTATTAGTGATTTGGTAGGAACTAGCCAGTGCAGTTCATAAGTGTAACCCCCTCTGCAGTGCCCTCTTTCCACATGGTACATATCTTGTGCACATGCAAAATATTTTCATAATTCATTTGGGCTTTCTCATCATAAAACTCTGCCTCCAAACCATCATGATACTCAATCAAACCATCCACTACAACAAATCTTCCAAAGTAGTGCAACCTGACAGTGAAATCTTCCAAAGCATCTGGTGGATCATCAACACCACCTGCACACATACAAAATGATTAATCAATATAATATATGCTGCACAAAAGAGCCCTCTTTTCCCCCAATCTGGATTTTCTCCTGGTCTGCACCAAAATCATTAGCAAGATCAAATCAGTTCAAGATCTCAACCAAAATCGGTTCCACCTCTTGATGCACAACTAGGACTACATATCTACCCTAAACCCTACTCAGATAATAAAAAAAAACCCAAACTTAAATCCAGCACCGTCTAGACCCTCGAAAACCCACCTTTGAAGCACCAACCACAACACTACAGAGAGAGGAGACAACGGGAAAAATGAGGCGGCCACACACCTGCACACATGCGCGTCGACGGAGGAGGGCCGCGACCAAGGAGGGGGGCAGTGGAGGAGGGCGGCGATAATGGGGGAGGATGCGAGGGGGAAGAGGTGAACAGGAGGAGGAAAAGGACGATCGCAAAGAAAAGCAGGAGGAGGAGCCAAGTCAGTACAAACTGTCGGAATCACTTAATTGAAAGCCACCTGAAATCACTTGCAAACCACCCTGGGGTGAGAGTTGTCCGGTTTTACACATTTCAGGGCCTAAATATCCGGTTTAGGAGTGTGTTACAACGGAAGATGCAATTGACATGTCCACCTAAACGTATATCAATGCGCACAACAACATCCAGATAGTGCCACATGACGGCAGCAGGAACACACACGTCCAGGTTGGAATCTACTCCCTCCCTTTGTTGGGTTATCTTACAAAAGTCTTAGAAAATGGATTACCAATGCAAAATTGGTGGTCTCTCGATCATAGCAACAAACCTGAAATCTGTTGTTACTCACAATCCTACTAACTTTATATTGAAGCGACCATTCATGGAAATCCAACAATTTTATTTAATTAGAGCTAAACAGTCATGCTAGCCCAAATCTATTTAATTCATTCGCTCCCTCTATTCCTTGGTTTTTGCAGTGGCGTCCCAATTTTCACGCAATTTACAAATGTATATATAAGTTAATGTGTTCTTCTGCAAAGAGTTGAGGTTGGAGTATTTAATTAAATAATGAACCTATTTTGTAGCACAAGCACACTCTCATGTCAGCTGGTTGGGGCCTTTGGGACAAAAGGGGAGGTCATGAATTCCAATCCTACAAAGCACAAATACTATTCGCTACTCCATAGTCTGCGAAAAAAGGTGCAATGCAGTCCCTCCTAACATACTTTATTTAATATATCTAGCCGATTTAAACAGGGTAGAAAAAATTTAATATATATATATATATATATATATATATATATATATATTGGTTAATAGGTTAATTATGTTAATTAAGGTTACGCCCTAAACATAATTTTATATTGGTTAATAGGAACAATTAATGGCACCGTTGGAAACTACACATTGTGCTAGTCAAATTACATATATAAATTATTTTAATCTGAGTTACAGTTGTTAAGTTACAACATGACCATGTTTAATACATTCTCTGTAAATAATAAAGGTCAGAGACCTAAACTGGCTGAAAGCAGAGTGAAAATGGGTCTAGCCTAGCTGAACGCAGAATACTAACCAGCGCCCAAGTGCGTGCGACAGTGGTTACGGCAGTTAGGTCGAAACCCAACATGGAGAGACAAAGGAGAGGGAACTTGCCTCAGGAGCAACTAACGGAGGAGTACTCCTTCGGGAGCCCCGCAACGGTCACCATGGGTGGGCTGAGAGCGCCACTTGGCTCGCTCTCAGCTGCCGTCACGTGTTGCGGTCAAGGCGCTCCCACCGTTTTTTGTTTCTTTTATTTTCCACACGCGTTTTTGGCTTTTTAGATGATTATTTTCGGGTTTTTCGGCTTTTTGGTTTTCCATTGGTCTTTCTTAGCTTTCGAAAAAAATCGAAAAACATTGTGCAAAGAAACACATTTTTCCTTCCGTGAGAGAGGTACGGTTTTGCTTTCGCGAGAGGCGTGATCATGCCTCTAGGAAACGAAAAAAACCTCGTTTTCCTTTTTTCCTTCCGCGTGAGTCATAGTTTTGCTTCCGCAAGAAGCACGGATTTGCTTCCTAAGAGGCACGGCCATGCCTCTCGGAAACAAAAAAGACATATTTTTTTCTTTCATGAGAGGCACGGTTTTGCTTCTGCAAGAGGCATGGCCGTGCCTCTCGAAAACGAAAGAAAACATGTTTTCTTTATATTCCCTCCAGAGAGGCACGGTTTGCTTCTGTAGGAGGCATAGATTTGCTTCCGCGGGAGGCAACGGTCGTGCCTCTCGGAAACGGAAAAAAGGAACTCGTTTTATTTTTTTCCTTTCGCTAGAGGCATGGGTTTACTTCACGTGGAGGCACGGATCTGCTTCCGCGCGAGGTACAACCGTGCCTCTTTCGGAAAGGAAAAAAAGTGCTCTCGGTTCGGCTTTTTTGTCCGGTTTTTGTCATGAAAAAAGATGGTCAAAACCTATCAACATAGAATTTAGTTTTGAAGATCTCCACGCGAGGAATCCAAATGTGAAAACGGTTCAAGATTTGGACGCACGATTTAAGAGATAAAACGTTTTGAATAAATGGATCTATGAGAAAAAGGAAAAACTCTCAGTGCGTCGCTTGTCGTGACCTAGGGAGGTGTGAGTGATCTTTGCAAAGAGTGCTTCTTTATTAGTTATTTCGGCACTTAATACTAGACCACAGGTTAATTAAACTAAACATCAGTATATTTTGTAAAATGTATGACAGACAGACGGGCAAAACACTTCCTACTTTCTTAGTAGGTATAGATAGTAGGTATAGGTTGGCCACATTTAGGGCGAGAAAGTATAGGCACCTCCTATATGCCCCTCTTTGCCTTCGATTCACGCGCGCCCACAGGAACAACACCCGACTGGGCCAGCCCATAGTCACGAAACAGTGAAAAACTCACCAAAAAATGAAAGCGGGTGCGGGGGGTCGAACACGTGGACTATTGGAATTACCATCTCCTACAGATCTAACACCCCTCCCTAGAAATCTTAAACATTGGATAGAAATGTTCAAATTTTGAAAAATTCAGAAATTGTTCGCGTTTTCAGAAAATGTTCGAGAATCGAATAATTGTTTGGATTTAACAAAAATGGCCGAACATTCCAAAAAATGCTCCTGTTTTCGAAAAATTGTTCAGAATTCCAAAAAATGTTTGCGTATCCATATTGTTTTCGAATTTCAAAAAATGTGGGCATTTTCAAATGTTCTCTGCATGTTCAAATATTTTTCAGTTTGAGTTTCGAGAAATGTTTAAACTGGGAATATTTTATAAATTTCTGCAATATTTTTAAAAACACGAACATTTTATGAAAAAGGGTACAAATTTTCGCAAACACGAACATTTTCTGAAAAAATCGAATCAATCTTTAAAAATGCAAACATTATTTAAATTTATGAAATAAATTTGGAAACACCAAAAAAATGTTAATTTTTTTTCTAAATGCGAACATTATTGAAATTTTGAACAATGTTTTAACAGCAAGCAATTTTTGAATTTACCAACAAAATTTGAAAAGAAGAACATTTTTATAATTTTGAACAAAATTTTGTATCCGAGTACATTTTTTGTAATTCTGAACAAATTTTGGAAAAAGTAACATATTTTGAAATTGCAAAAAATATTTTTAATTTTCGAACAAGTTTGAAAAGAAAAAAGCTTGAAATTTAAATGGAAAAAAGGAAAAATTAAAACTGCTCAGGGAACCTTCTAGAAGTTTCCTAAAACTGGTAAAACCGGACAGAAAGGTTCCGAAAACCGAACGACTGGACCGGCCCAGTAAGCTCGATTTTATGCGTTTGCTCGACAACAGCGAGTCTCAAATAGGGATTTCCGAAAGTATCTCAAAAAAAAAATATAGGGATTTCCCAAAGTATCTCAAAAAGAAGGAAAGGGTAAGACCGCAACAAGACCTAGATTCCGAATCCCACCCCAATCTTCGCCGGCGCCGCCGCCGCCGACTTCGATTCCGTGGAATTGGCTCTGTCTGCCGCAGGTATTACTCCTTATTGCTCTTCCCCGTTGGACGGTTCGTCTTTTGTTTCCCAAGATCTTGATTGTGGCTGATCTGTAGGGTATCATTCACCATGAATTTTTCTTCTATTGTTGATTGTTGGTTTTGAGATGCTATTCCGACTCGCCTTCCGGTATCTAATTCTATTGTAATCCTTTATTTAGGAAGAAGAAAGATCAACATTTGGGGTCTCCTTTTTTAGGAGCAGAGGGAATTAAAATGAAGGCGCGGCAGTTGGTGAATGCGGTGCAGAGGTATGGCAGAGGCGGATTGTATACGGTGAGTCGCATGAAGGCCGAGGAGCAACTCTTCTACGGATCCACGGCGGAAGCACAAGCAGCAGCAACATCAGCGGCATCCAGGATGGAGGTCATGTCGCGGTTGCCTGCGCCCAGGCTCAGATTCGAGTCATACCGCTCAAAGTACAAGAGGCTCGATTTCCTGCCCTTCTATGGAGGAGGCAGAGGCCACGATAGCAAGCTGCTCTGCCTGGACTCTGCCGGAAGCGCCATCCTCTGCAACGCGGACGGCCGCTCCCTCCAGCCGGTTCCCAACCTTAACGAACCTAAGGGAGTCAGCCCCGCCTCCTTCTCCATCCCCAGGACCGACGCCATTGACCCCAAGCGCGCTGAAGCTCTCTACGTTCTCAGCAGATCCGCCCCCAGCCGCAACTCCTTCACCTTCGAGGTCCTCGTCTATGGCGAGAAGACTTGGCACTGGGTTGTGCTCCCACCGCCACCGTACGTCAACGACCCACTCTATGACTCCACATTCATCCAGTCCTACACGCTGCTCGGTGATGGCTCCACCATCTGCATCTCCTCCCCTGAGCATAACCCTGTCGGCACCTACTGCTTCGACACGGTTAGCCGCAAGTGGGAAAAGGCTGGTCGCTGGGCGCTGCCCTTGTACGGCAGGGCTGAGCATGTCCCTGAGCTTTCCAACCTCTTGTTCGGCATAGCCGACAAGAGTCCCCACTACTTGTGCGCATTGGACCTCTCCAATCTGGACGGGGCTCCGAAGGTGCTTAGTGACTGGCCAGATCTCGACCCTCCTCAAGGCTGGGTGCAGATAAGGAGCAGCCTGCTGTACCTGGGAGCGCGCAAGTTTTGCATAACCAAAATATTTGACATCGGCGACCAAGACACCGAAGAGGTCACGAGTGGCGTCGCGGCTGTGTTTACTGGGGTGGAGATGATCTGCGGAGCTTCTGGTATGGAGGTGGTGCAGGATGGATCATCCGAACTCCAGATGGTCAGGCACAAGTCCTTTGTCAGCTATGATGGCATCGAGTGTGTCCTCTGAGTTTTTTTTTTTTTTTTTTTTTGACATCAGTGTGTCCTCTGAGTTACTAGTAGGGAAGTGAATGGAAAGGAGAGCAAATGACTTGTTGGCATTTCTTAAAGGACTGCCGAGTGGTGGTTTTCATTACAACTGGATCTCTATGTTATCAGGTGAATGAACTGTAATAGTTGAATGATGGTTGTATATTGTGGACAAGCCCTTTGCTCGCCCTGCCTCGTGCTTGAAGAGTGTAATCCCCGTGCTCTATGCGATTGAAACTCAGTCATTAATTTGATATACATATTTTTAGTAGCTCAAAGTCTCTGTCGACGCTCTCGCCCTCTCATCCAGATTGAAGACTCACCGCCCTCGCCGTCGACGCTAGGACTGCGTGGCGACCATGCCGTTATGGAATGAGGCAGAGCGCCCACCCCAACTATGATGATTCGATGAGGAGGAAGGTGTATCCTATTTTCATGGCTCGGGTTAGGGTAGGGTTTCACTGATTTGAGGATTTTCTGTTTGAGTTGTATTAGCTCAATTTGGTTGGTGTTTTAGATGCCATACATGATTTCCTACAAGCATTTGAGTGGGTTAGCTTTACGATTACTCTACACAAGAGTCCTAATCAGCTACGTCGGTGGAGAGGGGGTCCTCTACGGAACCGTCTTCCTTGTCTTAAACGACAAGGTTTCTCAAATCTTCCTTCTATAAGGCACATGGGTTGGCATGATGGCCCAGGGCAGAAACCGATCTGGGGGCCTCCGGACGGCCTCCTTGGGCCGACAACAAGAGAGGTGAGACACTCTTGAGTCGTAACACCATCAAAGAAGAAGAGAACTACTCGCAACAAACCACGGAACGGGGGAGAAATGGGTCGGCCCAGTAATGACGCAACACGAAAACCTTGAGGCGGGACGGAGCTCTGTCTCGCAATAAGAGAGACATAGCCCTCGCGCTGCACACTGCCTTGAGCCTTGGGTGCATCCGCCAGCACATGATCGCCTATACAACCCTTGAGGGACCCCCAATTTGAAGGAGGCGGCCAATCGCAGTGGCGTTGCTCAGGAGGGGTGGTCAACATTTTTTCTATGCACATTTAAGATTTTACAAATGCTTTATAAAAAATCAAATGCAAGATTAACATTTTTTTAATGGATGGTCAACAGTTTTCTATACACATTTAACATTTGCCAATGCTTAACTAGCATTTTTAAAATCTTCAAACTTGTCGACGTTTTTTTAAGATGCTTGATTAACACTATTATATACAATGATAAAAAATCATTTTTAATGCATGGTTAGCATATTTCTCACATTTAACATTTTCCCAACGCTTGGTTAACATTTTTGAATTACTTGTTCATCATTTTTTTTCAAATGTTTCATTAATATTTTTATATACATGATAAAAAATCATTCTTTATTAATACATGTCAACATTTTTTGTATACACATTGAACATTTCTCAAATGAATGATTAACATTTCTCAAAACATTATGTAAAGTATATTTTTGTAATATATATGTTTAGAATATTTGAAAGTGTAAAAAAAAGTAAAAAAAAGAATAAAACATGAAATAAAAACATGAAAAAACTGAAAAAAAAACTAGGCGTGTACTACCGCAAACTGGGCGGCCCAAATGCTCACCCGCACTGAGAGTCACTTCAGCGAGTCGGAAGCTCGACTCGCTGAACGCGAGATATAAGCACACCACCTTTCACGTGCACCGGAATGCCCTGCGGCTCGCGCAGTCTCTACACACGCCGAGGCCCGTTAACCTTTGACCGTGCACTATAAAGGATGGTATCCTTCCAAATGGGATAAGAGAATTCTTATTAGTCTCTTTCTTTCTCTCAATTGAATAAGTAAATAGCGAACCAACCTGTGGATGGATGGTTAGAGGGACTGTGTTATCCCCAGCCCACCAGAGTTCAAATCCTGGTGCTCGCATTTATTCCAGGATTTCCGGTGATGCGCATTCAGTGGGAGGAGACGTTCCCGTCGACGACGAGACGCTTACGGTGACTTCGTAAATTTCAAGATGATATGCTGGCTCAGTCTTTCGGAGGCGCTCATAGGGGTAGGGTGTGCGTTTGTGCGTTCATAGGGGTGAGTGTATGCGCGTGTATATGAGCGCTTGTGTCTGTACTGATATTCAAAAAAAAAATTGAATAAGTAATTGGAAAATAAAACAGCAAGAAAGGATCCTATTCTATTTTCTTGTATTACCTTGAATCTTGGGTATATTTTGTAGAAAAAAAGAAACTCCACACTTAGTTGTTGATAAAACGAAATGCCTACATTTGGTTTACAAAACTAGTTCCCCTAAAAATAAGTTCAAAACTAGTCTAGGAAAAAAATAAAGGCACAAATTTCCCATTCAGTTCGGATAAAGGCACAAAGACTATTTTGCTTAGCAATTTCCTTTTGCTTCACTCGGAACCCGAGTTCAGAACATGTTTTTTGGGGTCTGGGGAGCACATCTAGATGTGGCTCCAAGTATTGCATATCTAAATGACTCAAATATAAAAAGAAAAAGAAAATACTCAAATGAATCTTCACATAAAATCAATGACATAGGACTTATATGTACAATACTTGGGGCATATCTAGATGTGTTTTTAACAAAAACTGTTTTTTTACCAGTTAATCATGAATCAATTGGATATTTTGTTTACCTCTTTTGTACTCCCAGGAGTACATACTCCCATCCATTAGCTGCTCCTTAATGAAAAAAATAGCTCCTTTTGGATGGGATATACCCTAACAAACTAAACCAACTGATAGGAAAAATAGAACAATTTTTTTTTGAGTTCAAATAGAACTACTTTTTAGGTGTGTGCGCATGGGTGTAGGTCCTTGATTTTTTTATTTTGTTTGAAACCTACGTCCTCGATTCTAGAATTATGGGATCGTACTGTTTTTTAACGTGGTTAAGGGATAATACTACTGGATCCTAACTTCTGAAGGTACAACCTTTTTGACTCGTGGTATGTACGAGTACATATAGGTTGAAATTAAAGAGTATATAGGTTCAAGTGAAGAAGTGCATGCACGTGAGGTATATACTAATTTGTTTTTTTAAGGGTGTCTACACTAATTTGTTGAGCATCCATGTATTAATATTTCTTGGCCGTATATCCTCGCTTTTATGCCTAGCTAGGGGCGTTAAACGATAGCGCTTGTTGGGAGGCAACCCAATTTTATTTTTGTTCCTTGCTTTTTGCTTCTCTTTAGTAATAAATAAATCATCTAGCTTCTGTTTAGATGTGGTTTTATGTTTTAATTAGTGTTTGTGCCAAGTAAAACCTATAGGATAACCTATGGTGATAGTTAATTTGATTCTGCTGAAAAACAGAAACTTTTGCGCGCACGATAATAATCTTTACCTAATAATAAAGAAAATTGAGTTTCTTTCGTCCGTCATGCCATTTTTCAGAAAAGTCCCTCTATTTCAGAGAATTCAACCCGCAGTCCTGTTCTAAGTTAAAACGAATCGTTATTTTCGTATTTTACACAAAAGTCCCTGTCTTTTCTTGAAATCAACCCGCCGTCCGGATTTAAGTCACACACGAACCGTTATTTTACATTTTTCGAAGCCCCCCTAATGTTTTAGATAATTCATCCGCGGATCATATTTAAGTCAAACAAATGCTTTTTAAAATCATCCATATCTTTTAAACCGTAACTCCGATTTGAACATGTTATATATGAAATTTGATTAGATATGTAGAATATGGATATGAGATTATTTTTACCTTTTAAGTATCTTTAAATATTATTTTGGAATATATTTGAGTCAAACCAAATGATTTTCTAAATTATCTGTATCTTTTAAACCGTAACTTCGATTTTAACATATTATATATGAAATTTTATTAGAAAAATATGTGGAATCTAAATATGATGTTAATTTTACCTGTTAAATATTTTTAAAATATTATTATGGAAGCAAACTTATAATTTATAGCGTAAGATCCGTTTTTTCATACCGGCGGCGATCCGGATTGCAAATAAACACTCCACTATAACCATATACGGAAAAGAAAACATCGATAACTACACGTGCATACCTCTGAAAAATGTCGCAAGGGAAAACTACAGATTTCTCATCGCGAGAGTGAGAGAAAGCGAGCGAGAGAGAGAGAGAGAGAGGGAGAGAGAGAGGGAGAGGGAGGAGAGAGGGAGAGAGACACGCCTTAGGATTAACCATATTCAACACACGTTTTTTGTTGTTTTGTATCAACACCGAGGCCATCGCCGGTGAGGGTGAGAAGGAGGATAAGCGGCAACACAAATATGATGCCTCGCAAAAATAAAGAAGATGGACCTATTGTGGTCTTGAGTGATGGTTTGAGTTAAGAGTGTGTGTTATGTTTTCTCTCCCATTGCAACGCACTGGCTCTTTTGCTATTTTAATACATCACAGAAACGTGATTTTGCGTTGATTCTTTGTGCAGTAGATCTATAGACAAATTTACCAGGACTTCCTATTTCGGTAGATTTTTAGAGTTCCAGAAGTATTCGAAAGTTACAGATTTCTACAGACTGTTCTATTTTTGACAGATTCTGTTTTTCGTGTGTTGTTTGCTTATTTT